>NW_026059543.1:0-50680 GCF_023721935.1 Panthera uncia
TCTATTCAGGATTAGCAGATGATGTCTTTGGGAGGTAATTTGAATCAATGGGTCATGAGTGTGGATGGAGCCCTCATGAATGGGTTTATTGTCTTCATACCAGTTCTAAGAGAGCTTGCTTCCTCTGTGTACCATGTGAGGACCCTTTTGAGAAGGTCATCTATAAATTAGGAAGTTGCTCCTCACCAGACATGGAACCGGACCCTATAGGGAATGTTAGGTTGGCTATCCAGCCTCCAGAAAGAAGTTTCTGTTGTTTGCAAGTCACCTAGTTTATGGTACTTTGTTAGAGCAGCCTGAGCTAAGACATGTGAAGAATGTGGGCAATCTTTTGGCAAAGGATACAGTTTCATAAAAATCAGAAAGTACCCTGGGTAAGGCCTCATGAGTGAGGGGAATGACACAATTCCTTTTGCCAGTCCTCTGTCTTCATTGCACACTCAGTTCACACTGCCAAAGGGTGTTAAGGTAGCAGAGCAGGTGGTATTTCCTTGAGTAGTGTAATCACAGTGGAGGAGTGCCTTTGTGAAGCAGCCACTTAGCTGGAACAAACCTTGTTCACTTGAATGTCCCCAGTGGAGTGACTTACCCTAAGTTCCAGCTATTTGGGAAAACTTGAGCTGTGTTGTGCTTCTGATGTGTCCGGAGTCATTGCTAGATTGAAGTCACTGCCAGTTTCTGTAGCAGAAGTCATTTCACCAATGCCACCTGGCAGGTTCCCACAGTATATATCAGTCACCACCCCAATATGCTATGGCAAGCTGGTCTCTGTTGTTTGTCATTGCCGAATAGGAATTCTCAGAATGTGGATGTGACACATTGTTTATCCACAGCACCTGATCTGAGTTCTTGGTGGTATCTTGCAGAGAAAGACTCATCTTAGGGATGTTACCATCTTGTGATGCCCAACTGGTCATGTGGGGCAAGGCCTCGTCCAGAAGGAAGAGGCAAGAGGTAGCGTTCTGTGCAGAAACATGGTGAAGTCTTTTCCTTTGCAGACCCTGGTGTGAGTGTGGTAACATCTCAGAGACGATTTTGAGGAAGTGGTTGAGCCTTGTGGACAGCAGTGTGGGACATGCCAGGGGACCACTGTGCCAGGTTGGAGGGCTGGGTTGACGTGCAAGGAGTGGGTGAGACACCTGAAGGGGGTGGCACACCCAGCAATGCTATTTAGGTAGGACTCTATGGGCTGAGTCTCCCTTTTTCACCCTGGACATGGATTTCCCACTGTGGGTCCCTAAGACAGTGACCTGCCTATTGCTCTAGCCACTCTTTTCCCAGTAGTTCCCTGAGGGACACCACACAGTCTATGTGGCCCAGAGGTCCTTGACCCAACTCATACGTACATGCTGTGCAATGGCATGTGCAAGTCTGTGGTGCCAGTGAGGGACTCAATCTCCATAGTGATTATATTTTTTGAAATAAATTGTTAAGGACAAATTAATATCAGGCAACGAACCACATATCCAGAAAGCTTAGAGTACACTAAACAGGATAAATGCAAGAAGAAGAAAAAAAGACCAACATGTAGGTGTTTTATTTTCAACTTACTTGAAATCATAAAGTTTTTAAAGAAGACTGAGGGAAGAAAATACCTTTGCTCCAGAAGAACAAAGACTTACATCCATTTTCTCAGAAATCATGCAAGCAAGACAGGAGAGGAATGAAATATTTAGTGTTGAGAGAAAAACTCAGGCTAGAGTTGTCTACCTGGCAAAATTATCCTTCGACAGTGCAGGGCAAACAGCATTTCTGAAAGAAAAACTAGGGAACGTTTTGCCAGCAAACCTGCCATCTTATTCCATTTTGGGTGATATGACAAAATACTACAGACTGGGTAATTTATAGAAAAATAAACATTCATTTCTCACAGTTCCAGAGGCTGGCAAGTCCAAGGTCAAGGCGCCAGCATGGGTGAGTTCTCTGGTCAAGATCCTCCTCCTGGTTCCTAGTTGGCTTTTCTTGCTACATTCTTCCATGATTAAAGAAATTAGGGATTTTTTTTTTTTCAGTAGGCTGCAGGTCCAGGATGGAGCCAAATATGGGGCTTTAACTCATGATCCTGAGATCAAGAGTTGGATGCTTAACTAATTGAGCCATCCAGGCACCCCAGAAATAAGGGATCTTCGTGGAGCTCCTTTTATAAAGGCAATTCATTTGCCTTTATAAGCCCATTCATGAGGGCTCTAACCTTATAACCTAAGCACCTCCCAAAAGTGTCATATTTAGGGGTTAGGATTTTTTCACATGAATTTGGGGAAGGGGGTGACCATAGGATCTTGCTTGCAAGAATTGTGAAAAGAACTTTAGAGACAAGGAATGTGATACGGGTCAGAAACTTAGATCTACATAAAGAAAGAGTATTGCAGGAAGAATAACAACGTAAAAAAAGTATTTTTCTGGGGCACCTGGGTGGATCAGTCAGTTAAGCGTCTGACTTGGGCTCAGGTCATGATCTCACAGTTTGTGAGTTTGAGCCCCACGTTGGGCTGTGTGCTGATAGCTCAGAACCTGGAGTCTGCTTTGGATTCTGTGTCTCCCTCTCTCTCTGTCCCTCCCCTGCTCGGTCTCTGTCTCTCTGTCAAAATAAATATTAAAAAAAATTTTAATATATTTTTCTTTTTTAATGTTATTATTTAACAATTTTTAAGTATGCTCCACACCCGACACGGGGCTTAAACTCATGGCCCTAAAATTAAGAGTTGCATGCTCTGCCAACTGAGCCAAACAGTTGTTACATCAACAATATATTCTGTTATTTATGATTATCTTAATGTGTGTGTGCAGATATTAGGCTTTGATATTCGTAGAATGAATGATGTCAATGATAAAAGGGACTGGAAGGAGGAATTGAGATTATTTTGTTATGATAAGGTATAGTATCCTTGAAGTGGTGTAGTATTTGAAAGTAGATTTGGAAGGGCTCCTGGGTGGTTCAGTCAGTTAAGCATCTGATTTAGGCTTAGATCACAATCTCACGTTTCATGGGATTGAGTCCCATAGTTAGTGCAGAGCCTGCTTTACATCCTCTGTCTCTCTCTGGCCCTACTCTCCTTGAGCATGTGTGCACACTGTCTCTCTCTCTCTCTCTCTCAAAAATAAAATCAGCATTAAAAAGAAGTAGATTTGGATTAGTTGTCAATGTTTATTGCAAATTCGAGGGCAACAAAAAGTATAACTGATATGCTAAGGAACAAAAGAAGATGGAGTACCATAAAATACTCAGTTAAAACCATAAAAAGCAGGAAAAGAGTGGAAGACGAATTGAGACAAAGAACAAGGGTGATGAATAGAAATCAGTAACAGATATAGTATATGTTAATCTAACTATATCAATAATCACTTTGAATGGTAGAAAACTAATTAAAAGATTTCGGGGCGCCTGGGTGGCACAGTCGGTTAAGCGTCTGACTTCAGCCAGGTCACGATCTCGCGGTCTGTGAGTTCGAGCCCCGCGTCAGGCTCTGGGCTGATGGCTCGGAGCCTGGAGCCTGTTTCCGATTCTGTGACTCCCTCTCTCTCTGCCCCTCCCCCGTTCATGCTCTGTCTCTCTCTGTCCCAAAAATTTAAAAAAAAAAAAAAAGATTTTCACAATGGGCCCCAAAGCAAGATCCTACTATATATTGTCTACAGAAACTGTGCGATAATACATATGCAGTGTTTTAACCTCTGAGTTTGTAGTAATCTATTACAGGAACAGTAGAAAATGGATAGAGGAACAGACGTGGAGAAATGAATGATTGAGAAAGACATAGAGCAAGTTAGTGAGGGCTCACTTTATGAAGCTTCTCCCTCTGTGTGACATGGTAGGATCAGTGTTGGTAAGTAAACTGCTTTATTTACTGTGGCTTTATGCTTAACAGTATCCATTAACTGTCATCAGGCAAAGGTATAACTTTATATTGATGTTTTATCATAAAATTATGCAGGTATGACTGGGTCAGAAATGACCTTAGGATTATAGAGTGCAAAAGTCAGTTGGTGACCTGTTTAGCTAGTTAGAAAGCATTTAAGTCATTGTGCTTTAAGGAAACACCCTTTATCTGATTGTGAAGTTCTGAGAATGGGGAGGTATTGGAAGGATACTGCCTCATCACAGAATATTGTATGAAATTAACCTGATAAACACACAATGTGTAGAATTTTATAAATATGAAATCATACTCCAGGAATATAAGAGTTTGAAATTAAGCAAGCCTTCATAACTCATTATTGACATAGAAACACACAAATATCAATGGAACAGAATAGGGAGCCCAGAAATAAACCCATGCATGTATGGGTTTGTCTGTTTATAAATACAAAGCCAAGAATATATAATTCAGAAAGGATAGTCGCCAATAAATTATGTTGGCAAAACTGGGCAATCACATGCAAAAGAACGAATCTGGACACCAGTCTTATACCACAAATGAAAATAAGTTCTAAATGGATGAAAGATTTGAATGTAAGACCTGAAACAATAAATCTAGAAAAAACATAGGGGTAATCTTGAAATTGATCTTGGTAATGTTTTGTTTTGTTTTTTTTTTTCGATTTGATACCAAATATATGGTGGTGACGAAACAGGTACAAACATTTGTCAAAACTCAATGAAGTGTATATTTTATTACTTTTTTCAGTTTATTATTTTGAGAGAAAGGGAGAGAGAGAGAATCCCAAGCAGGTGATGTGCTGTCAGTGTAGAACCTGAGACAGGGCTTGAACTCATGAACAGTGAGATCATGACCTGAGCTGAAATCAAGAGTCAGGCACTTAACCATCTGAGCCACCCAGGCACCCCAATTGTATATTTTAAATGGGTACACTTTTAACAGTTTAAATTGTGCTTCAATGAAGTGTGAAAACACTAGCTTGTTTAAATGGTCACTAGGATCAACAGCCTAGCCATCTTGTACAAAATGGGACACAGAGGTATACCTTTCTCTGGGAGAATGGGGAAAGGATCTTCCCCAACGTAATAAAAATTATGTCAGACCTGAGGCCAGAATGCAGGTCGCCTGAAACACAAGCAGGGTTTCTTTTACACCCCTGTCTTCCACATAAAGGCTCTGAGGCACCTGGGTGGCTCAGTTGGTTAAGCATCTGACTTCAGCTCAGGTCATGAGCTCACAGTTTGAGTTTGAGCCCTGCTTTGGGCTCTGTGCTGACAGCTCGGAGCCTGGAACCTGCTTCAGATTCTGTGTCTCCTCTCTCCCCCCCTCTCTCTCTCAAAAATAAATAAACATTAAAAAAAATTTTTTTAAGAAGGCTATATCCGACTTCTTTGAATGAACATGGGCACATCGTCAAAAGACAGGTTCTGGGTCAGAGACCACAGGGCAGCTCTTTACATTCACCTCCAGGTCACCGTGATATCTGAACTGCTGGTTGACTTGTCCAGTAGTTTTTGTCTTGAGGATAAGCTCCACCTGCCACGGTGGGGAGGAAAGGACAGTCATCCCCCATGATTCTTTTACCTGGCCCCAGGGCTGGTCTCCAATCACTCAGAGAGAGAGAGAGAGAGAGAGAGAGAGAGAGAGAGAGTCTTGAATATATTCAAAAATGTTGAGGTCTAAGGGGGCACTGAAAAGAGGAGAGTTCAAACATCTTCATTTATCCAAGTTAGAATTTTTCTTTCTTCTTGATTTATTAAGGAAAGAACCTCACCTTTTAGATAAGTTCTTCATTTTTTGTGAGTTCTTTGGACCATGACAGATCCCAAGAGGGAAGAATGAGTATGTGAAAGAACTTATAAATAGAGGGTGAGGCTTCTACTTGTCCTTGGAGGAAGCTAATAATTAGGAGGGTGAAAAGAATGAAATACTTTTGCAGGTGTCTTTTGTTGTGTAAAAACATGACCCCAAACTTAAGTGATTTAAAATAGCAAATAATGGGGACACCTGGGTGGCTCAGTTGGTTAGAAATCCAACTCTTGATTTTGGCTCAGGTCATGGTCTCAGGGTTCATGAGATCGAGCTCCATACAGGGTTTAGTGCTGACTTCACAGAGCCTGCTTAGGATTCTCTCTCTGTCCCTCCTCTGCTCGCATACACATTCTCTCTCAAAATAAATAAACAAAAAAAATAGTGCATTAATTCAGTTTTGGGGGTCAGAAAACTGAACAAGTTTCAGTTGGGTAATTCTCTTCACTGTATCAACAGAAATTATACTTAGAGACATTCAGGTAGTGGGTGGGTTGGTTTAGGGAGCCTGGGATGATTCACCCACGTTCCTGTGCTGCCTTAATAGATGGCTGGAAAGGTGGGCTCAGCAGGAACTTTGAACTAGAGCATTCACATACACATGGTCAAATTTCTTACATGGAAGTCCAGGTGTATCTAGAAGCTCACAGATAAGCTGCAAACTCTTTGCGTCTTGTTCTCAGAGATGAAAAAAAAATGCATCCACCAGTTCTTTCAGTCAAACAAGTCATCCAGTTTCGAGGTTGAAATAGAGTCACTTTTCAGTGGGAGGAATAGCAAGGAATTTGCTGTCTTCCTTAATATACCACGAACACTTGGGGCACCTGGGTGGTTCAATCGGTTAAGCGTCCAACTTTGGCTCAGGTCATGATCTCGTGGTTCATGGGTTCGAGCCCTGCATTGGGCTCTATGCTGACAGCCTGGAGCCTGCTTCAGATTCTGTGTCTCCCTCTCTCTCTGCCCCTCCCCTGCTCATGCTGGGAGTTCTGTGGCAATGGGGACACTGATGTATTAGCCAAAGCCCTGCAAGTAGGAAAGCCAAAGTAATCCTTCTATGATGCCACACTAAATGATGAAGATTGGAATGTTATGAGAACATCGAGGACAAACGAGGGTTAGTGAAGGTGTTGGGTATTAGGAAAGGGCCCTTAGTGGTAGCCTTGAAGGATAGGAGAGATGCCTCAGTGAAGAATCGAGGGCAGGCATCAGTTTTGTGATACTTGCCTCTTCCTCTAGCAGCCAAGGTCCATTTGAGCAAAGGCTCTGGGTCTGTTCCACCCATGCCACATCCATAGAGCTTCACACCTGCCATTTGTTCACTAAGTGTTCATGAGAAAAGAAAAGCAGTTAGGAAGATGCACAGAAGTACAAATGTATAGGATATTCCAGGAAGGCGAGTAGATTAATGAGGCTGAAAGTTTCTGTGCAGGGAGAGGGTTAATGAGGGCTGAAGCTGCAGACAGAAGCTTAACACAATGCCTTACCATTTACAAAATAATAGAATCACATATTGATAATACTTTGAATTATAAAATGTTCATAATACAATATTACATGGGACACTATACAATTCCTATGGTTTAAATCAGGAGTAAAACATGTATCCAAATTGGGTAGTATTTTTCACTATGTTGTGTGATTTTTCACAGAAATGTGACCTGCTCTGGCCAGCCTTCCTGACCTCAGATGATGCCAACTTCATCTTCCCAGTTGCAGAGCCCACAAATCCAGGGACCATCTTTGGTTCATTTTATTTTCACTCCCCATATCCATTCCTACTGGATATCCTACTTGCTCTGTCTCAGAATTTGTCAACAATGTGAACACTTTCCATTGTTTTCTCTGCAACTAGCCTGGACAGAGCCAGCATCTTTTACCTGGGTTTCCTCATTGGGTGTGTAACTGTTCTTCCTCTTCCTAACTTTATTTTCAGTGTAGTCTCCACCCACCAGTCAACATGAACCTTTCAGTGTACAAAGCACATAGGGTCTGTGTTTTGGTCAAACCCTGTAATGGCTCCCATTTTATTTAGAGAAAATTCAAAATTCTTACAGAAACCTAGACAGCCTTACAGTTCTTCCATGTTTCTCTCTGACCGCCTCCCTAAACTCTGCCCCACATCTAGTTCCGTGTGCACTGGCACTTGGCTTTGCCTGGGACAGGACACTGGTGGCTTCCTGTGTTTAGATAGTATATACAACATATCTGCATAGCTTAGTCATTCATCTTTTTTCAAATACTGCCTGTAATGATCTTGTCAATGAGGTTCTCCATTACTACCCAGTTTATATTGCATCTTCCTTCGTTCCCTGGTCATCCCTCAAACCGTCTTTTTTTTCATGCAAGGAACTGTCATCTTAGATTCAATATTTTGTTATTGTCCATCTTTCTTAACTGTAATGCTGGCTCGATAGAGACAGATTCTTCACAAGTTTTTTTTTCCTGGTACCTCTTATACATCAAGAAAATTAATAATAATAACATGTGATGCTTCACCTGTGCCTATTGAAGCAGTGAGTAAAAGTCTATCCACTTTTTCCAGTTCATTTTTGACATTCAGGCAATTTGTTCCTAATCAATTCTTTTCTTCTCCCTTTCAGGCTTCTATGGTGCAAAGTTATCAGAATTGAAAAAATAATCACATTTGGAAAGCAAAATGCCTCAGGTTGGCAAGAAACAAAGCCCAGCCTTGTTCTCAGCTTCCTTCTCTCACTTTCTAGACCCCAGTGTCCTTCTCTCACCTGTCCCTTGTACCTGGTCTTTTCCAGGCTTCTGAGATGTGTTTTCTCTGGCCTCTCTCTCTCTCTCTTTCTCTGACCATATAATTGGCTAATCATTGCAAATTGCTCCTACTAGCCTTTAGTAATTTTCACATTTCACAGTTGTCTTTCTGAGAAAACTGCCACTACCCAGACAGACACTGTCACTAAACTTACAAGTGAAATGATAATCACTTGCCAGCAAGAGAGGAGATCATGTTGTCCCCAGCCTTTATTGTGGGGATAAGATGCTCCCTTTGCACTTGTGCTCAGACTGTGGTCATGGTAGCTACTGTCTCAGCAAGAAAAGGTATTTGGTAAGTGGAGCTTCTTTCTAGACAGATACTTAGAAAAGTAGAATATTTCTTTAGAAAGCTCATAAGAAATATGGACATATCGGGGCGCCTGGGTGGCGCAGTCGGTTAAGCGTCCGACTTCAGCCAGGTCACGATCTCACGGTCCGTGAGTTCGAGCCCCGCGTCAGGCTCTGGGCTGATGGCTCGGAGCCTGGAGCCTGTTTCCGATTCTGTGTCTCCCTCTCTCTCTGCCCCTCCCCCGTTCATGCTCTGTCTCTCTCTGTCCCAAAAAAAAAAAAAAAAAAAAGGTTAAAAAAAAAAATTAAAAAAAAAAAAAAGAAATATGGACATATCATCTTTTCTTCTTCCCCTCCCCCCGTGGTTGAAACTGAACCAAGAAAAATATATGAAGTGGTGATATTTTCTGAGGGTTCCTGAGGCACAGAGCCACCCCAGCCTTCCTAGCTCAAAGTTGCCTGACATCTCTTGTCCATCTTCTTTGTCACAGCCCCATCTGCAGTCCTCTCCCTGAGTGAACACGTACACCCTCACAGCCCTCACTCCCCTACTTACATAGTTGGTATGAGTGTGTTTAGCTCTTGGCTTCTGCTTAGACACCTGGTTTCTGATGGCACCTGCGACATCCTTTTACACATCTGTGTATATTGTGCTCCGATTGGCTGTGACAGTATGTCTGTGAAAACTTTCTGTGACCAGTGCGATCCTCCATATCCTTTATTATGGGTTCTGGAGAGCAGGATGCACTTTACTGAACCAGTATTTCATTGCTACAGAAAATTTCTGGGATCAGTGTCAAGAAGGTAGACTATATCTCCCATTTAGTGAAATACAAATCAATCGCTCTCTTTCTCTCTCTCAGAGAGATTGCCAGGTTTAATCAGCAGGATTAATCAGAGATTAAAATGTGTTAATGTCTTTTTAAAACAATTTTTAATTTTTTTCTTTTGAGAGAGAGGGAGAGTGGGCGGGGGAGGGGCAGAGAGAGAGGGAGACACAGAATCCGAAGCAGGCTCCAGGCTCTGAGCTGTCAGCACAAAGATGTGGGGCTTGAACCCATGAACTGTAAGACCATGACCTGAGCCACCCAGGCACCATGAAAATGTGTTAATGTCTTGGGGAGCCTGGGTGGCGCAGTCGGTTAAGCGTCCGACTTCAGCCAGGTCACGATCTCGCGGTCCGTGAGTTCGAGCC
The DNA here is from genome assembly GCF_023721935.1 of Panthera uncia. Taxonomy (NCBI): domain Eukaryota; kingdom Metazoa; phylum Chordata; class Mammalia; order Carnivora; family Felidae; genus Panthera; species Panthera uncia. Next base: position 9,952 of record NW_026059543.1, read on the forward strand.
CCGCGTCAGGCTCTGGGCTGATGGCTCGGAGCCTGGAGCCTGTTTCCGATTCTGTGTTTCCCTCTCTCTCTGCCCCTCCCCCGTTCATGCTCTGTCTCTCTCTGTCCCAAAAAAAAAAAATAATAATAAATTAAAAAAAAAAAAAAACGTTGAAAAAAAAGAAAATGTGTTAATGTCTTAATGCCACTCTGACATTTAAAGATTTAAAAATGCTTTGATAGTCCTCAGACCTCTGCATCTGCACCAGATCCGTTGAGATTTCGGAAGTTGTCACCCCACTCAGTCATCAAGTAGTGAAAACTTTACCTGTTCCAAGCCAGAACACCTGTGGAGCGGGTATTTTCCTGTCACTGTGCCAGGAAGTAAATGTGCCCAATTTAATCCCTAACTCTTCCTCCATAGAAAATACTTTGATAAAATAAGGGAGAAAGGTTTTTGCTTTTCCATGAATGACTACCATTCTTGAACGCACCCAGATCCATAGCCACAGCTGGCCCAGGATTCAAATATTTTCTTGTTTGAAAATATTTACCAAAATTTTATTGTTCTCCCTCTTACTCACTTGCATGGTTTCTGAGAAGATGAATGTAATTCTTAATCTGTGTTCCTCCGTAGGTAAGGTATTTTTTTTCTTTCAGGATTGTTTTCTTATTTATCTTTCAAGTTTCTATAAATTGAAATATACCTACATGTAACTTTTTTTGACATTTATCTTGCTTAGTGTTCTCTGAGTTTTCTTCTATTCCTCCTGTTCTTCCTCCTTCCTTTTCCAGTGCAGGATATGTGATTGTGTTCCACTTAGTTACCACTTATGTTGTTTATACACACTTATATTTAGTTGATCAAATTATTTAAAATATTGAGGCATTTCATGCAAGGTAATTATTTGTGCATTCCTTTAGATCTTATTTTAAGTTATTTTCTTGAAATATTTATTCTGTATTTAATTCTGTGGTTTTGTACCTTTACACACATTTTATCAAAGCACTTTTTTCCCATCATATTTTCAAATACAATCTATATCTACACAGAACCACCTACAAATTATTCATTTTACCGTAGCACTTGTACATTTTCTAAACTCATAAATATTCATAATAATTCATTTTTTCCATTTACTAATTACCTATTTATTTAGCAAGTATTCAACTGTATCATCTCCACCAGTTAAAAGGTAAACTTGTGGGGTGCCTGGGTGGCTCAGTCGGTTAAGCGGCCGACTTCGGCTCAGGTCATGATCTCGCGGTCTGTGAGTTCGAGCCCCACGTCGGGCTCTGTGCTGACAGCTCAGAGCCTGGAGCCTGTTTCAGATTCTGTGTCTCCCTGTCTCTGACCCTCCCCTGTTCATGCTCTGTCTCTCTCTGTCTCAAAAAAATAAATAAACGTTAAAAAAAAAAAGGTAAACTTGTGATGCCAAGAAATTCAGTATCATTATACTTTTGCCTTATCTTTGCTAGAGATATGGATTTCAGCCTTATCATATTTCTGAAATTTTTTCATATGTTGCTGGTTACAACCGCTCTAATAATAATAAAGGATGCTCTTTAATATGGAAAAAATTAAAATCATACAAGAGGCAGTGCTCTATTAATAAACCACTGGTCCACACATTCCTGAGGTCTACAAGTAGGGGTCAGGAAGTCTCACCCAAAAAATGTACATATTTGTTTGAGTGCTTTGATTTTTAAAAAGATTCTATTATTTATTTTTTTAAGTTTATTTATTTTGAGAGAAAGAGAGAGAGAGAGTGCAAGTGGGGGAGGGGGATAGAGAGAGAGGGTGAGAGAGAGAATCCCAAGCAGGATTCGCGCTGCCAGTGCAGAGTCTGCCGTGGGGCTTGAGCTCACAAAACCGTGAGATCATGACCTGAGCCAAAACCAAGAGTCGGGACACTTAACTGATTGGGCCACCCAGGTGACCCTAAGATTTTATTTTTAAGTCATTTGTACAAAAGACATGGGGCTTGAACTCAGAACCCCGAGATCAAGAGTAACATGCACCACTGACTGAGCCAAGTGTTTTGGCTTTTAATTGAAATTTTGTTTTCTGATAAAAGTTAAGGATGCATTTTTAAAAACAGGTGATATTTGATGACACCAGAACACAACATCAAAAGAAAGTTAGAACTGGGACATGGCAACCTATTCCCTTGGGCATCATATTCTCCATTTTCCACTTCTGTCCACATAGCTGGCCTCTTTCCTTTGATGTGACTCTGAACAGTAAAGGCATTAGAGTTTTTAAATGAGACTTCAGAAAAATAATAGAAAAATAATAGAAATAGAGTAAGATAAAGAGACTTCAACATAATACTCTCTGAAAATTGCAGGCCAGTTGATACAAAGTGAAAAAATTACAGTGCCCAGGAGAAAAAATAAATGTCCCAAATAGAAAACAAATTCTAATATTTGTTATTCAAATAAGAATTTTAAAACATTAATATATGAATTTGCGACATCTACAAAAGATGAGGAGGCAGTATAATAAACCACGTGAATCTATTACACATCTATTCCGGGATCAATCCATGGCTAAACTCATGTCATGTATAACTGCACCCATATTCTCCAGGAACTACTTAAAAGCAAATCCTAGAAGCCATATAATTGCATCTATAAATACATCACTTTGAAAGACAAAGACACTTGGAGTACTTGGCTGGCTCAGTCAGCAGAGCATCTGACTCTTGATCTTGGGGTCATGACATGAGTTCAAGCCCCACATTGGGCGTGGAGCCTCCTTATGAAAAAAATTTTTAGGGGCTCCTGAGTGGCTCAGTCGGTTAAGTGTCCGACTTCAGCTCAGGTCACGATCTTGCGGTCTGTGAGTTCGAGCCCCGTGTCGGGCTCTGGGCTGATGGCTCAGAGCCTGGAGCCTGCTTCCGATTCTGTGTCTCCCTCTCTCTCTGCCCCTCCCCCGTTAATTCTCTGTCTCTCTCTGTCTCAAAAATAAATAAACGTTAAAAAAATTTTTTTAAATTTTTTAAAAAGACAAAAACCCTTTTCCTCTTATTTACAATATCTTTCCATCTATAAATATATTAATTCTTCAATACCGTGAAGTATCAAATCATTATTCAGAAAGAGGTCATTTATCATGTGGAATTCACCTTATTCTAAGTTGGCTTCTGATGTGACTCTCTGCCCCGTAATTCCTTTTACAGATAATTATTCTATCTAATTTGACATTCAGTAGACTCATTCACAGGTGTTCATGTCTACTTCTGTCTACTTCTTTTTGCATAACATGAAAATATTCTATATTTCTGGGGCACCTGGGTGGCTCAGTTGGTTGAGCATCCAACTTTGGCTCAGGTCATGATCTCACAGTTTGTGAGTTCAAGCCCCACATCGGGCTCTCTGCTGTCAGTGCAGAACCGGCTTTGGATCCTGTCTCTCTCTTTCTCTCTCTCTCTCTGTCCCTCTCCCTGTTGTGCACACGCATGTGCACACACACTCTCTCAAAAATAAACATTAAAAAATGCATTAGAAAAAAAAATATTCTGGGGCACCTGGGTGGCTCAATTGGTTAAGTGTCCAACTTCAGCTCAGGTCATGATCTCACAGTTTGTCAGTTCAAGCCCCACGTCAGGCTCTGTGTTGACAGCTCAGAGCCTAGAGTCTGCTTCAGATTCTGTATCTCCCTCTCTCTCTGCCCCTCCCCTGCTCGTGCCCTGTCTCTCTCTCTCTCTCTCTCTCTCTCTCTCTCATAAATAAACATTAAAAAAAGGAAGAAAGAAAATATTCTATATTCTTGTCTACTTTTGTGACATTGTTGTTATTTTGTTAGATCGATTGAATAAGAAAAATAAGAGTTTTGGGGCACCTGGGTGGCTCAGCCAGTTGAGCGACTAACTTCAGCTCAGGTCATGATCTCACGGTCCATGAGTTTGAGTCCTTCGTGGGACACTGTGCTCACAGCTCAGAGCCTGGAGCCTGCTTCGGATTCTGTGTCTCCCTCTCTCTGTCCCTCCCCCACTCATGCTCTGTCTCTCTCTGTCTCAGAAATAAATACACATTAAAAAAAATTTTTTTTAAGAAAATAAGACTTAATTTTACTTTCACTTATTCCTTTGATGCTCTTCACTTCTTTGTTGATCTGAGTTTCTGAACTTGCTTTCCTTTTCTTTAAAGAATATCTTGTGACATTGCTTGGCAAGGTAGGTCTAATAGCAAGAAATTCCCTCAATTTTTGTTTGTCTGAGAAAGTCTTTATTTCTCTTTCACTTTTGAAGGATAATTTCACAGGGTACAAAATTATAGTTTGGTGAGGGTTTTCTCTCAACATTTTCAATGTTTCACTCCTCTCTTGATTACATGGTTTCTGAAGAAAAGTTGTAATTCTTATTTGTTGCTCTGCTATTGGTGAGGTGTTTTTCACTCCAGCATTATTCATGGTTTGTTGTTACTTATCTTTGGTTTTACATAATTTGAAAATTATATGCCTACTAGTAGTATTTCTTTTGTTGTGGGTGGTGGTAGTGGTGGTTTGTTTTGTTTTGTTTTTGTCCTGTTTGGTGTTCTCTGAGCTCCCTGGATCTGTGGTTTGCTGTCTGACATTAATTCGGGGGAAATTCTTAGTCATTATTGTTTCAAAAATTTCTTCTATTCCTCTCTCTCTTGTCCATCTGGTCTTTCCATTGTGTATATGTTACACTTTTTGTGGCTGCCCCTCAGTCCTTGGATATTCTTTCCCTTTTTTTCAATCATTGTTCTCCTTGCATTTTCGTTTCTGAAGTTTCTGTTGATATCTTTCTGTAATGTTTTATTTATTTATTTATTTATTTATTTATATTTGAGAGAGAGCACAAACAGGGGAGGGGCAGAGAGAGGGGGACAGAGGATCTGAAGCAGGCTCTGCACTGACAGCAGTGAACCCGATGTGGGACTTAAACTCAGGAACCTTGAGATCATGACCTGAGCCAAAGTCAGACGCTCAACCAACTGATCCACCCACGTGCCCCACTATCAATATATTTTTAAGCCCAAAGAATCTTTCCTCAGCTGTATCCAGTCTACTAATAAGTCCATTAAAGGCATTATTCATTTACCTTACAATATTTTTGATCTCCCGCATTTATTTTTGATTCTTCCCTAGGGCTTCCATCTCTCTGCTTACATTGCTCATGTGTCCTTGCATGCTGTCTACTTTATGCATGAGAGCCTTTAGCATATTAACCATAGTTGCTTTATATTCTGGGTCTGATAATTCCAGCATCCTTTCTATGTCTGGATCTGATGCCTGCTCTGTCTCTTCAAATTGTGGGTTTTTTGCCTTTTGTACCTTGTAATTTTTTTCTTGATAGCCAGGCATGATGTATGGGTAAAAGGAACTACTATATTTAGTCCTTTCATTGTGTGGTAGTGAGGTGTGGAGGAGGGGAATTCTAAGATTAGGTCTCAGTGTTCTAGTGAACCTGTGCTTCTGGACTATTTACTTCACAAGTGTTTCTATATTTTTCTCCTCCCTTAGATGGGACGGATGAATGGCTAGAATGGGCTGGAGTTGGGTATTTGCCTTCCCTGGGGTTAGTTAGGCTCTGATAAAACCCAGCCAGTCAGGTTCAGGTTAAGTAGTTTGTCCTGAGTGCAGGCCTTGTTGAGAAGAATGAACTGTTCTGGCTTATTTCAGAAGGGTTCCTTTTCCCCTCCTCCTGCAGGAATCTTGAGATTGATGGTTTTTTGTTTGTTGGGTGTTGTTGTTTTTTCAGTATTTACTGTGTGAATCTGGCCAAGTTCCTGGAGATAATTTCACAATTTTATGGGGTCCTGCTGTGACTGGGTCCCCCTGGAGTTTTCAGCTCGGAATTGTCCACACTGTGCATCCAGCAATTCATCAATTACGGTGTGGGTTTTTCTACCCAGACACTGGTTCTCGTGGTGGTTTCTGCTCATGAGTGTCTCTGCTGCAGCAAGGGGTGACTTTCTATATTCACCTGTCTGTCTCTCTGATCTAGGGCACCAGTTTACCCTGTGCCCCTCCCCTTATGGATCCAAAAAGAGTTATTAGTTTTCCAGCCTGTTCAGCTTTTTATTTGTGGTGAGGTTGTAGTGGTGACTTCCAATTTCCTTATGAGTTTAACCAGAAACTAGAAGTCATCCATCATGTTCATATTCTCTTGGAATAATGGTGGGGTTTTTTTGTTTTGTTTTGTTTTTGTTTGTTTGTTTGTTTGTTTGTTTTTGAGGAAAGACACTTTCTTGATGTAATGAGAGTAGCCAAATTTTCTTTCAGTCTCTATATTCCTCTGATTCAAATGAAATTAAACTGTAACATCTCTTCTGAATGGATGGATTGATTTCTATTAACTTAAACTGGGGTCTTACCTTCCTAACTCAGATTGTTGCTGGGATCCTTGGAAATTCTTCACTTCTTTGTCTTTATAATGTTATGTTGCTCAGTGCACAGGTCTTGAGACCCATAGACTTGATTCTTAACCAACTGGTCTTAGCTAACATCTTGGTTCTTTTCTCTAAAGGGGTCCCTCAGACACTGACAGCTTTTGTATTAAAATCTTTCCTGGATGATGCTGGATGTAAATTGGACTTCTATTTATACAGAGTGGCCAGAGGGGCTTCCCTCAACACCACCTGCCTCCTCGGTTGTTTCCAGTGCATTAAGCTTTGCCCCAGTTTCTCTGGGTAGATGCATTCAGAATTAGATCCACAATGTGCATTGGCTTCTGTTCTTTCATTTACTGGATTCTGCACCTGTTGTTAAATATGCTGATTATTATGAATGTAACTGGCCCAAAGAATAACAAAAACATGGGTGTGGAAAACATTTATAGATACTGTTCCTCCACCCATTCCTGAGAGATTGGTATTCTCTGTAACTGCAGTTGTTCACAGCTTCACTGATATTGTGTTTCAGCCTCATAATGTGGACTAACTGCTCCATGGTCCTTGTTCTGTTCAGGCACAATCAGAGTCCAACACATTCACAGCAACAGCCTTTCCCCCCAGTCCTTCCCCCGAAACCAGAGCGACATGCACCATCTTGATCCTGGTGAGCATGTTTGTCTCTATCTTCTATTTTATCATTCTGGATAACCCAGACTGTGAACCCAAGCCACTGGCTGAGGAACGCCTCTGCACTAAAGATTAGTGTCTTTAGGCTTCCCAACATTCAGCCCCTTTGTGTTCATTTTCAGTGATATCCGAATCTCAAAGTTTTGCTTTGTTGGCTGGACCAGGAAAACAAATGCTCTAAGGATGGTCTCTGGGCCATAAGTTTCTTCCAGAACATCCCACCATTAATTTGATTACTTTATGCAACATTTGTGGGCTTCTATGCAAAAACTCTGAGATTGTGTTGAATAAAAATTTTGATTTTACATTGTTTAATGGACTTCCAAGAAATGAACATGGTATAAATAATAACTCAAATGTATGGCAATTCCTTTAAAAAAATAGCATTACCTCCTTAAAAATGTAGCATTACCATATTGTTTAACAATTCCACTATACCCAAAAGAATTGAAAGCAAGGACTCCAACAGATATTTGTACATCAGTGTTTAGGAACATTATTCATGATGGTGAAAAGGTGGCAACAACTCAAATGTCCATGGATGGATGATGAATAGATACAATATGGTATATACATACAATACGATATCATTCAGCCTCAACAATGAATTAGATTCTGAAACATGCTACAACATGTATAAATCTTGAAAATATGCTTAGTGAAATAAACAAGACAACAAAAGACAAATACTGAATGATTCCATTTATATGAGGTATTTAGAATAGCCAAACTCAGACAGAAAGTAGAGTATTCGTTACCAGGGGCTGGGGGAAGTAGGGAATGGAGATTTTTGTTTCTTCAGTATGGAGTTTCCATTTGGGATGATGTAACGAACGTGGACAATGTGATGATGTGGACTTAATGCTGCTGGTGGTTGCACAACAATGTGAATGTACTTAATTCGACTGAATTGTACACTTAAAGTGGCTAAGATAGCTAAGGGCACCTGGCTGGCTCCGTCAGTAGAGCATGTGACTCTTGATCTCAGGTTCTTGAGTTTGAGTACCACTTTGGGTGTAGAGATTATTTTAAAAATATAACGGGGTGCCTGGGTGGCTCAGTCGGTTAAGCGTCCAACTTTGACTCAGGTCATGATGTCACGGTTTGTGGGTTCAAGCCCTGCATCAGGCTCTGTGCTGACAGCCTAGAGCCTGGAGCCTTTTTCAGATTCTGTGTCTCCCTCTCTCTCTGCCCCTCCCCCATTTGTGCTCCATCTCTCTCTGTCTCTCAAAAATAAATAAATGCTGGGGCGCCTGGGTGGCGCAGTTGGTTGAACGTCCGACTTCAGCCAGGTCACGATCTCGCGGTCCGTGAGTTCGAGCCCCGCGTCCGGCTCTGGGCTGATGGCTCGGAGCCTGGAGCCTGTTTCCGATTCTGTGTCTCCCTCTCTCTCTGCCCCTCCCCCGTTCATGCTCTGTCTCTCTCTGTCCCAAAAATAAATTAAAAACGTTGAAAAAAAATTAAAAAAAAAATGTTAAAAAAAATTTAATATATAAAATGGTTAAGTGGCACATGGGTGGCTCAGTCAGTTGGGCATCTGAGTCTTGATTTTGGTTCAGGGCATGATCCCAGAGTTGTGGGATTGAGCCCCACGCTCAGCTGGGAGGCTGCTAAGATTCTCTCTCTGTCTCTCTCCCTTGCTCATGCACTCTCCCTCTTTTTCTTAAAAAAAAAAAAGTAAAAAAATAAAATGGTTAAGATGGTCAATTTTATGTCTATTTTACTACAATAAAAATGTAAAAATACTCAAAGGTGACTTTCTCAAATGGTAGTATCACTCACTACTGAAATTTGAGGGTTTCATGATAATGCTGTGGATGGAATTTTCATTGTTTTGGAGTTCTGAGATGGAAACTGTTGGGGAAATATAATTATCAACAAAATCTGCTGCTGACCCAGAAAACTTCTCCCCACTAGCAGACAACAGTCTTATTCTTGAACAGGATGTAATGTGCATCAGGGACTACCCACTAAAAAGACAATAAAATCAATAAGAACTCTCTGCCTTTTATAGGTCAGAGAAATACAACCTAAGACATCCATGTTCTTAAGATAAACAATAACTAGACGTCAAGTAAGATGACTTCATAGCACCATTTGTTGCACAAAATCCATCTTAAACGCACTTCACAATTAGAATGGCTGTTGGTGTTTGCTGATTGCCTTATCCTAAGGAAAAATAAATTTCTTGTATCTTTATGGCAGGAAGGAATTTTGTAACTTGGACCCTGGCTCCTGCAGAAGTTAGGCTCCTATCTTCCCTTGGAATCTAGGAGATAGTATCTTAGTTTTCTCCATATCATTTCAAAGAGATGCCCTTCAGATCTTCAAGAAAAAAAAATCCTGGGTTTTAAAACTGGCATGGGGCTTATCTAACTTTTATAAATATTAACATACATTTCAAAGAGCAAAGGAAGAATTCACAATTATAAGTTTTCTAAAGCAAATACTCTAGGAAAAGTGATGGATAGATGGAGTCTCTTTCTCTTCTTACCGCAGGTTTTTTTTTTCTTTTTAGATTTATATTTACTCTTACAAAACTCACTGCTAATCTGAACTTTAATGACTAAAAGATTTATTTGCATTTTTTAAGCATATAGGGTGAAGGTCCTTTCAAATGGAGAGAAAAGTCATGGGAATATCCAGATTATGGAGGCTTATAACAAAGACTTCAGAAAAACTGAAGGGAATTTAAGAAGTATGTGAGTGCATATAAGACAAAGCAGAGGAAGTATTGATCATTTCTTCTGTTAGGTCTTGATGGATATGCCAAAGATGAGAGTCTTTACAGAGGGGACATGATGGGTCAATAAGCATTTATTCGCATAGGTGAAATGATCATATTTCTTTAAAAATTTAATTAAACAAATTTACTTTATTGACTGTTACATTTAACCACCAACGAACCAGGAAAAATACTAAAGGAATAGTTTGGAATTTTTTATGAAATGAAAACAACTTTTAGAAATATTTGGTGGTCACTGGCGCATAATGGCAACTTTCAAAGACCTGGATTTTCATTTCCTCATTATCTATATTTCATAACCATTTGTCTTTTATTTATTTAAAAAAATTTAGTATTTATGTATTTATTTACTTTTTTGAGTGAGTGAGAGAGAGAGAGAGACAGAGAGAGAGAGAGAGAGAAAGCACAAGCAGGGGAGGGGCAGAGAGAGAGGGAGAATCCGAAGCAGGTTCCAGGCTTCAAGCTGTCAACACAGAGCCAATTCAGGGATTGAACTCAGGGACCAATGAGATCATGACCTGAGCAAAGTCAGATGATTAGCTGACTAAACTACCCAGGCGCCCCCCCCTGCCATTTGTCTTTTATGATGACTAACATAAAAATAATTCTTGGTCATTGAAAAATAGTCTTATCTGTGGCTAAATGTAGTTCTGTGATATCTGCTTTAAAAAAAATCGATTTGAAAATTGTTTGAATTTTAGTATTTAATTATTGTTTAAGTAAATATGAAGCACATGTTTGCCTAAATAGCACTTTAATCCAATATATTTAAGTAACATGGGTGTTATAAATGATAAATCATGGTGATTTAAGTTATATTTAGTATTCTAATAAACTCAATAACAACACAAATTTCCATAGGAAGAGTTGTTTCTTTTCAACATTAGTCTATATTCTAATAGAAAATAAGAAACTGCATGATTTCCTTGAAGCTTTTTTCTTTTGAAGTTTTTACTTTGATGTTTTAATAGTTTTCACAGTCTAAGAGTTTTTAGTAAATGCTCATTGGCTTACCTAGATGTCATCTGAATGAGATGCAATTATTTTGAAATGTTGAATCTTTCCATTGTTTTCACAAATACTGACTTTGAAATCTGGCCTAATGCAAGACACTCAAATTACATGTTCATGTATTGCATTTTTCAAAAGTGCATATATTATATGAGGGTTTTTGTGCCTATGCACCTTGTCTGTTATATTCCAAAACTTGGGGCATCTGGTTGGCTCAGTCGGTAGAACATGCAATTCTTGATCTCATGAGTTCAAGCTCCACGTTGGATGTAGAGATTACTTAAATAAATCTTAGGGGAAAAAAGAATCCAAAACTTAACTCCAATTTGTCTCAGTGTAAACAAAGCTCCACTTGAAAAATTGGTTTATGAAACTCTCAGAATCACTTTTCTTTTCTATAAATGTGTTGTAGGTTCTAGTAATGATGGAGTTACACGATCTGAATCACACCCTGCACAGTGGAGAGCAGATTATGTATGAGGTTAAGAGAGGAGGGAGGGAGGCCAGAAGGAGGCTACTGCAATAGTCCTGGTGAGTGTTGGTGAACCAGAGTAGTGGCTGTAGAGGTGAGAGAAGTGGTTGGTTTCTGGGTCCATTTTATGATTTATTGTTTATTTATTTATTTCACACAATTGGAAAGGAAGAAGGAGAGAGAATGGGTCTATTTTTAAAGAAAGGCCAAGTAGACATTTTGATGATGTAGGTGAGGGAGAAAAGGGAGGAGTCAGAAAAGACCTTAGGGTTTTTGGTCCTAGCAGCTGAAACAATGGAAGCTCCATCAACTAGGATGAAGTTGGTGGAAGATTAATTTTTATTGGGACTATCAGGGGTTTTGTTTGGCTCTGTTAAGAGTCTATGATATTTCATAGAATGGTAAGTGAGGTCACCAAGTGGGCAGTTGGACACACAGGACTAAAAATATGGGGAGCAGTTCAAGAGGGAGACATCCAAAAGTGGTGAACCTGAGTGGAGCTTTGGATCACATGTAGGAGGGGGAAATTCATGTTATGGTGGTGATGCTCTTTTTTTTATGGTGTTGATGCTCTTAATAGGTTAGGAAGATGGTACCCAGGATTGGGCACCATGGTTGAGTGTGGAGGGCACAAAGGTGAGGAGAGGATGATCTGGCAGGTGACCAAGGCTTCCCTGGGATGAGTAGATATGAGATGGATGTGAGGACAGAATAGTAATTGAGTCAAGATGACACTGAAGGCAAGGCTCCTGCTTATTCTTACTACTGTACCGAATCAGCATAATTTTGTGATGAGCTTTGGTGAGGTCTGGGATTTTTCAGTCTTGCTAGTGGATGAGATCTGGAGCAAAGGTTGTCATCTGTGAGAGATACTATGCCTGGCATGGGGGACCAGTAGTGCTGGGATTTTAATGAAAGTTTTGTAGAGAATGGTGGGTAATGGCTGCTGAGGGGATACCAGTGCAGCACAGAAGTGCAAGAAAGCCATGCGTGTCTCAAACTCACTTGTAGTTCTGGGTGGTTAATATTGAAGAAAGATGCAGAGGCAGGCTGTGAGGCCTTCAAAGCAGCATTTGGGACTTTTCCTGACTGTGGGATCCATCAGAGGTCTGGGGTTGTGCTGGATCATGTTTGAACTGGTCAAGCACTCTTTGGATGCCATGTGCCCGGTACCTGGGTGAGTCCAGGGAGATACCTGTGAAGGGGGGCAGGGAGGTGGTGGTGACTATGGTGTCTGGAGATGTGAGAGTATGGTCCACAGAATGATGTGCATTTAGGGGGGAAGTGTGATCTGATGGCTCCAGGGCCTTGCTATGGGGACTGAAGGTAGAGTTGTGAAGACAGGTTTGGTTGTATCTGGGAGTCATGATCTTGGGGGGCCCAGGGTTATTGCCTGGCAGGAGGGTTTGCACCCTGCAGGCCAGGCTCACTGCTTAGATGGGGTCTATCTCCCCACCTGCCTGTTGTTAGTGAGGTCTGAACAGTATTAATGTGACCAAGAGGAGAGCATAGTCATCAGTGGGACCAAGGACTGGTATCTAATCTGAGATGTGGATCTCTGGAGGAAGATGAGTTTGTATTGTGGGACCTCAGAGAGGCTACTCCTGAATTCAGCTGTCCCTATAATGACAGGCACTATGACATTTGGGGACATGCTTTTGTATTTGTGGGAGGAGTGGGGGTTCCTGGATGAGTTCCAGAGATTCCTGTACCACAATGTGAATCTGAAGAACTTTGCATTTATATGCTCATATCCTCACTGGGCAAGGCATTCATGCCCTCCCCAGTGCTCTGGTCTAAGCTTTGTATCCCCACTCTCCAACCCTGCTTTCCCCAGATGGTGCTCTGTCCTTCTCACATCAGGACCATGGACACTGTTTCTGTCCCCAGTTCCTGAGCAGGTGCTGTGGTTGATAGGGCTGGACTGTTTGCACTGACGTCTTCCCTCCTCATGCCCCAACATCTGCCTCATAGGGAAAGATTCAGGGTCAGTACTCTTATAGTGAGCCCAAGGATCTCACTTGCTTGCCCTCTCCCTGGCCAGTGACTGTGTTTAGGTCCATGGAACCTCTGTACTTTAGGTTTTACTCCCTTACTTTAACTGACATTTCCTTGTGCAGGCTCGTGCCACGAATTCCTTGCATTCTCATGGCCTCTACTTACCTAGACCATGAGCTGTTTTTCAAGCCTCCTGCTCAGTTCTCTTTGTAGTGTGGAGATCTCTTTTGTGGTCTGTTGTGTGCTGAATTTCCCTGGCCCGGTAGTGACCACTCACCTGACAGTTTTTTCCTTCAGTGCTTGTATCCTCCATGTCCCATGTAGTTGCTCAAGTAGGGCTTCAGAAGAGTCCTTTCTGCATCACAGGATGGACATGACCTTAGCCGTGACAGGGTGGGCTCAGAGGGGGCCTGCCCCTGGTGGATGGCAGCTGGGGAGTGTGTGATATCTGGGCTATGTTCAGATCACACCAGCAACCTGTCCTTTCCAACCAGGGTTTTGGTGCCATTGCCAGTGGCCACACCCCATTTCTATCTTTCTGTTGTTGGTACTGTGCTGACTTGTTGAAGTCCAGGGGAAATCTCGAATATCTCTGTATTCCACATCTTACCCATCCCTCTCAACAATCTTTCTTAAGTGCTCTGCCACACTGACCTGCCTATATTGTACCCCAAGGTGTACAGTATCCTGACATTGGTCTTGAACTCCCACTCATTTGTTGCAATTGGATTTTCCTGGGCTCTCACATGCCTCTGCATGGCCTTCAATGTCACCAGCAGACAAGTTCCTGCTGAAAGCCTTTGGTGGAAGAAGAAGATGTACATCTGCTTTGCTTCCCTGTGCCACACCCTGTCCCATGTCCTCCTGGTGAAGCCTCTACTATTCTGTGACCTTATGGTTTCAGTAATGCTCAGCAGCCACATCTGCAACCAGAACCCCACTCCCATTTCTCAAAAGCATCCCCTGAATTATTCCTGGTTGCAATTCAATTGAGTAATTCAACTGGATGTGATTCAGTGAGTCAGTGTAGACATATTACTCCAATAATGTCAACACATATTTCACTGTTACTTCTTTGCTTTAAGGTTATTGGTGCAGATCAGAGAACAAAGAGGTACCTTATGAACAGAGTGTTTCTGTAGGAGTAGCACAGATCAGGATTTTCAAGGCAGGTCCCTTCATCCAGAAGATCCACCCCTGTGATATGTGTATCCCTATCTTGAAACACATTTTACAGTTGTCTAAGCACCAGGGAAAGCATCATGGACAGAAACTGTTTACAAGAGAACAGCATGTACCAAACAATTTTATTTTAGTGCAAACCCTTAGTGTCACCAGGAGCAGCATTTTGGTGAAAAATTTCAGAAGAAACATGGAAAGGGCCTCATGTGTGAAGAGATGCAAGTTCCATGTGTTAAGGAAGCCCTTTACCCGTGGGGAGGTTAGGAAGGACTTCCTGGCCACCTTGGACTATTTTTACAAGTAGGGCACTTATACTAGGGAGAGAGCAAACAAAACCATCAAGTGTGGGTTGATAGAAAAAGTCATTAAAACTGGGAAGAACGCAAGACAGCCTTCAGCTACACCGACACACTTGCTCAGAATCAGGGTGTCTACACTAAAGAAAATCCTCACAGTATAGTGAATATAGGACATCTTCTGGCGATAGCCTCACCTTCAATTATCAATGGAGAGTTCACACTAGAGAAAGACCATAGTTTGGAGGAAATGTGAAATTTCCTTGTTCAGTATAACAAAAATGGATCAAAGCCTCTGTGAGTATCCATCTGTCTGCTTTGAATCTCATACATCTGAACCTCCATAAAGGCAAGATGCCCCATAAATTTCATTTATGTGGGAAGCATACGTGGCTATGTTGCACTTTCTAACCAGCCCAGGGCTCTTTCCAGATTCATGTCACTGCCGGTTTCTGTGGCCAAAGCCACTTCATCTCAACTACCTGGCAGGTTCCCCTCCGGGAAGCTGGCACCATGTATTGGAGAAAAGTAGTAGTAGCCTGAGCCCTTAAAAGGTCCATATCCCCTTCTCTCTGACTAGTTGGCATGGACCTCACCTAGTGTCCCAGAGGAAAGCAAATGAATTCTACTGGCAGCTTGCCAAGAGCTACCTTTTTCAGGTACGTTTGTCTCACGCGATACTTGCAATTAATTTTTCCCACTCCCAAGTCTCCAACTTGGGGACTGCCTATCACATATTGCTTTGGTTTGTACCATAAGAAAGACCTTATTTTTAAAATACTCTCTAAATTTGGGGTTTCTAGCTACTATGCAGTGGTTTATAATAGATTTGGGCTTTGCAAGCATTACAATTTTTGTCGATTCCCGAACTCTGTGTGCCTCTAAGGGAACAGTATGGGAGGAAATGGCACCTCAGTGTTGGGCAAATTTGCATCGCAGCCCATAGCCTCTTGGTAAAGATTTGTTATTCTAATTCATGGCTTGGACACCTGGGTGATTAGTCTCCAGATATCCGCACATGGCCTTCTTAAAGAAGGACCGCCGAACCTCTACCCTTGAACAAGGGCCTTCCATTTCCCAGAGGCCCTCTCAGTAAATCTTGGCCTTTTCTCCTGGAGTCAGGTGGAGAACCCTCTTTCCTAGGCCTTGGGAATCTGTGGGAACTAAATTTCCCAGAACGCCCAGCGTTAAAGACGGCATCGCTGAGCCAATGAAGGCTTAGAAAAGAGGTGTTTCCGTTTGAGCACAAAGGGTTGGGGCGGGGCTTCCTGTGTCCAGTCTGTGGCCATCGTTTTGGCTGTCGGCAGGTGTCTTCGCCTTGTGAGACGTTCCGGAGGGCCGGGCCGCGGCGAGAAAGGAGGCTTTGTCCCGCCGTACGGAGGCGAGTCTGGGGGCGGAGACCTCGTCGCCAGCGAGACCGGCCTGGAGACTTCTGTGCCCGTGACTGTCGTGTTCACTCAGCTGTCATCACTTCACTCCGCCCACAGTCCGATGGCGGTGGCCGCGCCCAGAGACCCGGCTGAGGTAAACGCGCGGCCCCCGGGCCCCCCGCCTCCGCCCCTCCAGGCCAGAGCGCGGGGCACCTGCTCGGGTCTCTGCAGCCCAGGCCCCAGTGTCCGGCCCCGGGGAGGTGCTCGTGGGCGGGGGCCCAGTGTCTGAGCGCTGGCGTGACGGGGTGTGGGAGTGGGCTGCAAGGAAGGGGCCGGCTGGTGCAGGGCTGCAGGGGGACCTGAGGGGGAGGATTCGGGAGTGTGGGGTCCTCCTTCTGCCCTCGGGGAACATAAGTGCCGCGGAGTCACGGGGGGACTGGCGGGCTGGAGGGTTGTCCTTTCACGTGAGGACTCTAGACGCCAAGGACTCTAGACACTAGACGCCAAGTTTTGGCCAAAGGAGGGGCACGATCTCCGTAAGGGGTGAGGGGTGAGGGGTGGTGAAGACCTTGTGGCCCTGGGAGGTTGAGTCTTTGTTCAAGGTCACACCTGGTAAAAGGCAAAACTGAGTACTCAGGCACAAAAAATAGAAGCCAGCCTGAGGTCAGCTGGCTGAGGTCCTAAGTCCATGTCAGGGGTTATATGTGGATGTTCCCTTTAATGGAGACCGTTTTAAGCAGGTGTGGAACGTTAACCCAGGACTGGGTACCAAGATGTGCAAGTGCCTAGAGGTAAAACTAAAGTCAGGAATGTTCAAAACCACAGGTCTCCGTTTCTTTCAAGTAGGAATAAATAGCAAGTGGATAGGTGTCATGACAAGAGTGACTGCCTGAGCTTCTGGGTGTGTGTTCTAGAAGTAACGAGGGGTTTCGATCACAGGAAGGAGGTGATGTTACCAAGGTCTTAGAAGACGTCATCTGGCTTCAGAGTGGAAAACAGACTATGAGCTTGAGGGAGCAAGAAGGACAATCATTGTGGTGGCTACTGCTATAGGCCAGGTGAGGGGTAATGGACCAGGGTTGTTGCTTAGGAGATGGTTGTATTCTGGCTGTGTGTTAAAAAAATTTTTTTATTAATGTTTTATTTTTGAAAGAGAGAGAGAGGCAGAGCACGAGCAGGAGAGGGGCAGAGAGAGAGGGAGACACAGAATCTGAAGCAGGTTCCAGACTCTGAGCTGTCAGCACAGAGCCTAATACAGGGCTTGAATTCATGAACCATGAGATCATGGTTGGTGAGCCAGAGTTGGTCACTTAACAGACTGAGCCACCCAAGTGCCCTGTGTGTCTTTATTTATTTTTTATTTTGTATTTATTTATTAAAAAAATATTTTTTTTGTATTTATTTTTGAGAGACAGAGAGAGACAGAGCCTAGGCGGGGGAGGGGCGGAGAGAGAGACACACACACAGAATCTGAAGTAGGCTCCAGGCTCTCAGCTGTCAGCACAGAGCCTGACATGGGGCTCAAACCCACAAGCCGCGAGATTATGACCTGAGCTGAAGTCAGACACTTAACCGACTGGACCACCCAGGTGCCCCTGTGTGTTTTTAAAAGGGGCAACTAGACTTTCTGATGTGGACAGTGAGAAAATGAAAGAGCTAATCAGTGATGACCTCAACGATTTTGGTCTTAGCAGCTGTAGGAATGGAAGCTGCATCAATGTGTTACCGAACTCCAGTCCTTGGACCCAGTGAGAGTAGAAATGAACCTGGACCCACGATTTAAAAATACAGACAAAACTTTATTGGAGCAACAGCTGTAACTGAATGGAAACACAGTCACAACAAAGGTGTTAGACTGGCTCTCCGAAAAATAGGGAATTTTAAAGGACCTAGGGCAGAAAAGGAATGACGTGTAAGCATGTAGGGGTGGGGAAATACAAGGAATTGGGCACGCAGGTGCATTTGACAGAACATGCTTCTTCATACATTGGGTGTTTTGTTTGCAGTTAAGCCTCCACCTCTGGGCGTGATTTTCAACATTGTAGTGAGTTAAAGGTAACTCTTGGTCACTCCATGATCCATCTGTGCTGGCGTGAGTTAGGGGTTAAGCTCCAACTGGTCTGGGCCGCAAGAGCTCTTCCTCCAGGCAGTCGTGATAGCTTGAGGGGTAGTTTTGGTTTCCATCATGGGATGCTCTGCCTCTTGGGTCTTTGGCCTGAGTTAGGAGATGAGCTGGAAAGAAGAGCCTAAGAAAAATGTGGGACAAAGGTCGGTGGATACAAGCAGGTGAGAAGTAAAGGTCAGGTCTTGGGATCTAACTGGTGGCACATTCAGATGAGCAAGTTGGTATTCACCGAGGATATCAGGAGCTTTGTTTTGACCATGTGAAGAGTCTGAGGTGTTTCAAAAATCAGTGACTGGAAGCATCAAATGAACAGCTTACAGGTCGGGAAATCTGGGGAGGGATTCAGGTTAGAAACATCCAAAATGTGGAAACTACAGTGAGGACGAAGAGGACTGAGCGGTGGGTCGTATTTAGGCAAACTTGAGGTTGTGGTGGCAAAACTATTTGGGGGCCAGGTGTGGAGGGTGAGGGCCAGGACTGGGTCTCTTGCTTGGATACCTGGGTGATGGTTTCGGGCTGCACAGATGCAGGTAAGTAGACATGAGGTTTGGTGTATCAGACAGAATAGTCTGTAGATGGCCAGAGCTTCCAAGGGAAGAGTGGATTTGCAGTGGATGCAGAGACGAGAGGTAGGGGACAAAAGATGACGCCCAGGCCAGAACTGGTATTTATCAGCCACTTTTTAGACTTAGCAAGATTTTGTGAGGACTTTGGTGGGGCCTGATGTGTTTCATTCAGCCTGGTCAGGGAAAATAGGGTCACCTGTGAGAATCACTAGGCCTGGGGTGGGCAATCAATGGAGTTGGTCTTGAAGGTTAGGGGGACAGAGAAAATTTTTATTTGCTGAGGTGATAGCAAGTGCATCAAGGAAATAGGATGGGCCTATGGATATGTGAGATCTGCCCATGGTTCTGTGTGTCTAAGTCAGGCAAGGATCAGAGCCACAGGATGATCAGAGCCATAAAATGATTTGGAATAACACTGCTGTTGGGACCGTATGAGGTTAGTGGTCTTACAGGATCCTGTTTGAATTTGCCACTTGAATTGTGGGTGCTGTGTGCCAAATTGTGGCATAAGGCCTAAACCCTGTATGATATGCTTCCTTGATGTGGGGAGGTACCTAGTGCTTTCAGATGGCCTGAGTGCAAATTCTCCTTCCCACATTGCTTCATGGGATAATATCTCCTAGACTAACAACCCTTTTCATAAAGGGAACAGGGCACGGTTCCTGCTCATCTCTTTGTAGCAGGTTTCAGTCCCCTCCCGGCCCACAGACTTATTCACACAAGCCAGTCACAGCCTATGGGATTCAGAGGGCTCCCAACCTTTTCATCCTACAAGGATAGCATCTCACAGCCCCTATTTTCTCACTTTTTTCCAGAATGCAGCCCCCATGTGGGCCTTTATGGTGAGTACTATCCTGTTCTCAGAGGGGTGAATTTGTGATAAACCGCTGTCAGTCACATCTGTCCAGTCTTAGGTGTTATGTGTTCAGCCATCACCATAATCTGAGGGTGGGGTGAGGAGGAAGCAGTTTAAATATAGGTAACTTCTGGGCAGGTCAGGGAGCTGTCTTTGGAGTGGGACAGTGAGGCGGTGGCAGCCGCAGTAATTTGACTGTGGGTTACGGGCACTAAGGGATGTGCAGCCTAAAGAAAGATGTGGGTTTGGAGAGGGAACATGTCAGATGATCCCAGGGCCTTGCATTGCTAATTACATGACAATGACCATACCAGGGGAATTGCTTGTCAGGAGGTTGTGGATCCCTGTGTGCCAGGCCCACAACTCAGATATATATTTTTCTGCCTGTCTTTTATTGCTGGTGGTTGAACCCAGTGGCCAATGGGACCATGAGGAGACAATAACACCAGTGGTACCAGGGCCTGATTTCTCCTCTAAGTTGGGAAGCTTGGGAGATGGATGGTCATAGGGAGATGTGCGGGGGAAAGGATTGTGGCTTCTCAGAAGTAGAATGTAGTTTTCTCTGTCATCATGCAGGGCAGTGTGACCTTTGAAGATGTAGCTTATAATTGTCTACACTATAAGCAAGATGAAGCAGACTTACTATCACTGTTACTGAATTTTGAATAAAAATATACTGGAAGACTAAATGACATGAAATGTGAGCTTACAAATATATAAAGTTGATTAGATAAATAATGAGATGTTCTAGAGGGAACTTAAAGCCTAGAGACTATACTTGGAACATTTGTTTTTCTTGCCCAGCAAGTAAAGCAGGACTGAGACACCCACATGTCACTGTCAGAAAGCATGAAGGGATGAATGTTGGGGAGGCTGAGGAGACCAGTGTAGAGGTGTTCATCAGACTATGTTGTAGGTTCATAATCAGGGTTATTCAAAAAGATGAAGTAGAAGAAAGTAAAAGGCGACTGACATATTCATTAGGATGAGACATGGCTCTTGTCTCACTGAGATGAGAATAGAGTTTGGGGCTTTGGTTTCACAGGAAGGTCTGGGGGAAAAGCCGTGGCTGTGAACATGGTGGGCTTGTTGCTTGTACCCGATCAGGACAAGGACATGGAGCCACTTGGTAGATGAGGCCAGAGCACACAATGTCAGTGGATGGCAACATGCATACATGCAGTGAGGTGATATTTCTAGAATTTCCAATGAATACTACTATATATTTTTTTAGTAGTTTTTATTTATTTTGGGGCCATTTACTTTCGTAGCAGTAAAGTTACTTAATGCAGATGCAGGCTGCAGGAGAAGAAACCAGTGACACTTTGGAGACATCATTCTAAGCTCCATCCACTGCAAAGTATTATGGCAAAGCTTAAGGTTCTGAAAGCCACTCAGAAAGCAGGCAATGCTGAGAAAAACCTGCCCCTTGTGTGAAAATAAAGACAAGGTAATATCCAACATCATTCCAGAAAACATTTCCTTCCAAAAGCTGTCATTGGCAGAGAAATCTCATTAGAGGGAAGCTTTATTGAGTTTAAAGATAAGTTGGTTGAAATTCAAGTCTGTCAATAACACCTGTGCTGTGAGAAAAGTAAAATTATAAAGATAATATAAGGATCCCACATTCAGTATGGTTGAGGAAGATAATATCCAAATTTTAGTAGAAACCATTTTATCAATTTAGAGGACTTGGGCGGTTTGATTTTCCTTGAATCAGAGAAATATGTAAACTTTAAAATAAAATTGGATTGGGGCATCTGGAAGTTGGTGGAGCATGTGACTCTTGATCTCAGCGTTGTGAGTTTGATAAATAAATAAGGCTTATTATCTTTACACTCAGAAGTCATTTTTCACATAACCGACTTTTCCAACTCAATATAACATAAACATTAACATCAGGTCTTTCACACATACAAATTTAATTTTTGGAGGGTTTTTTAATACTACCAAAGATTGAAACTAATTTGATGTCTGTCGATGGAAGATTGAATAAATCATGACAGATACCAAGATGGAGCATTAGCTTTGGAGGAAGTTCTCCCAACTGCTACAGCTCTGGAACATACTGTTAGGTGAAAAAGAAGAGGAAGAAGGTGTCATAATATTTTGTGCAGGTAGCTGTATTTTTCTAAGAATGGAAGAAAAATTTTGTTTGTTTGTTTCTCTTGAGTGTCATTAGGAGCTGACTGGCTCCTAAGTAAGAACTTACTGAATATATTGATACTGACTTGATGAAAATAGAGATAAGGAGATAGTATGTTTTTTGGAATGTCATATAGAGAAAAGTAGCAATGGCAATGGCCCCATATGAATAATTCTACCCAAGTACCAAATCTAATTTTGATCCCACCCATTGATTTTAAGTGACTGTTTAAAGGAACAATGGGGCATCGAAGATTATATTAAAATACATTATGAGTAAGCAGTAAGCCAAATTAATATATGTGAAATCCTATAAGATATATGAACGCTTTCATAAAATGTAGTATGTTAAGATAAAAGGGATAGGATATGTGTAGAATATAATAAAATCTAGAGAACATATAAATATGATAGAATGGTCAGAAAAATATTTGAGTGCTGATTCCAACAAACAACTCTAAATATTTAATCAACACATCACAATTGAATACTGACTTGGTAATTGATGATTTTAAGCAACTATTATTTAATTTACATGTAATAAAAATACTTTATGTTAAATGAAATATTCTTTTATAAAAAACATTCTTTTATAAATATTCACGTAAGTGTTTAGAGGCACAATTATATGGCTTCTTAAATTATCCTTAACATGAATTGGCTTTGGAGGGAAGTTGGGTGGGTTTATAAGTGAAATGAGTTTGGCAGTGGGTAGGTTCCGTGAAACTGTTATGGGTTCACATGGTTCATTTTATTAACCTTTCTCTTTTGTAGATGTCTGAAATTTTTTTTTTAACGTTTTATTTATTTTTGAGACAGAGAGAGACAGAGCATGAACGGGGGAGGGGCAGAGAGAGAGGGAGACACAGAATCGGAAGCAGGCTCCAGGCTCTGAGCCATCAGCCCAGAGCCCGACGCGGGGCTCGAACTCACGGACCGCGAGATCGTGACCTGAGCTGAAGTCGGCCGCTTAACCGACTGAGCCACCCAGGCGCCCCGATGTCTGAAAATTTAAAGTTATTGTTAAAATGTCATTATTTCAATAATTAAATACAGATAAAAATATTTTTCCTCTATTTGCTAAAATCATTATTTTCTAGGGCACCATTCATCCTTATATTGCATTATTTAGCCTTCAATTTTGAGAGTATTACATTGAAGTCTCTTTCTGTTACTCTGTTTCTCATCATTTTTCCTAAGCAAGAATCAATAACTTATATGCTTTCTACGTTGGGAGGAGAGGTCAGTGAAAGGAGTAAGGTCAGCCATGTGGGTAGAGCTTGCATACTGGAGAAGAGAAGACCCCACTAAGTTAGCTGTTATTTTGTATTTATGATCAGTTTTTTACTTGTTAAGCAGGTCATCAAATCCAGATTATTATTTAAAAAAAATTTTTTTTTAACGTTTTATTTATTTTGAGACAGAGAGAGACAGAGCATGAACAGGGGAGGGGCAGAGAGAGAGGGAGACACAGAATCTGAAGCAGGCTCCAGGCTCTGAGCCATCAGCCCAGAGCCCAACACGGGGCTCGAACTCCCGGACTGTGAGATCGTGACCTGAGCTGAAGTCGGACGCTTAACCGACTGAGCCACCCAGGCGCCCCAGATTATTATTTTTTAAATTAGACTTTATGATTTTAGGGCAGTTTTAAGTTCACAGCAAAATTAGTGGAAGCTACAGAGGTATCCCGTATACGCCTTCCCACACAAAAGCACACACTTCCTGCTATCAACATCCTACGTCAGAGTGATATGTTTGTTCACAATCTATGAATCTGCGCTGACACTCAAAGTCCACAGTTAACATTAGGGTTCACACTTAGTGTTGTGCATTCTGTGGATTTTTACTGTCTCCATAGTTCGACCTTTTCCAGAATGTCATATACTTGCAATCCTACAGTATGTACCCTTTTCAGATTGGTTTCTTCCACTTAGTAATATGCCTTTTCATGACTTGATAACTTCTTTTTTTAAATAATTTAAAAAATATATTTATTTTGAGAGAGAGTGCAAGAGAGCACATGTGCATGAGCAAGGGAGGGGCAGAGAGAGATGGAGGTTCGAGAATCCCAAGTAGACTCCGCACTGTCAGCGCAGAGCCCAATGTGGGGCCCAATCTCACGAACCATGAGATCATGACCTGAGCCGAAGTCAAAAATCTGATGTTATCCAACTGAGCCATCCAGGTGCCCCTTGATAACTTCTTTTTAGTGCTGAATAATATCCCATTGTCTGGATAGGACATAATTTATCCATTCACCTATTGAAGGACACCTTGGTTGCTTCCTAGTTTGGGCAGTTATGGATAAAACAGCTAAAAATGTCTATCTTCAGGTTTTTATGTGGACATAACATTTTCAACTGCTTTGGGTAAATACCAAGGGGCACAATGCCAGATTGTATGATAAGAGTGTGATTAGTTCTGTAAGAAACCACCAAACCATCTTCCAAAGTGGCTGTACCAGTTTGCATCCCTACCAGTAATGAATGAGAGTTTCTATTGCTCTGTATTCTTGTGAGCATTTGTTGTCATCAGTGTTCTGGATTTTGGCCATTTCTATTAGATATTTAGTTATATCTCATTGTTTTATTTTGCAATTTCTAATAATAAAATGATGTTGAGCATCTTTTCATATGCTCGCTTGCCATCCATCTGTCTTCTTTGGTGAAGTATCTGTTCACGTTTATGTTAAAAAAAAACAGTTTTAGGGGCGCCTGGGTGGCGCAGTCGGTTAAGCGTCCGACTTCAGCCAGGTCACGATCTCGCGGTCCGTGAGTTCGAGCCCCGCGTCAGGCTCTGGGCTGATGGCTCGGAGCCTGGAGCCTGTTTCCGATTCTGTGTCTCCCTCTCTCTCTGCCCCTCCCCCGTTCATGCTCTGTCTCTCTCTGTCCCAAAAATAAATAAAAACGTTGAAAAAAGAAAAAAAGAAAAAAAAAACAGTTTTATTAGCTACATTAAGTTAATGACACCTAAACCATCCAAATTGGAGATTCTCCCAGAGAATTCAAATTAGGATTCATCACAGCATCACTTACTTCAAATCCATAATAATATTTTACTTGTTTACATTAATAGTCCATAAGTTATTAAATAACAGTAAATTATTAATTGGAATTAGACTTCAGGGACCATCAGATGTTTGGTAAACTACAGGTTAGTTACCGCGAATATATGCTAACAAATAAGTATTTCTGGAGGGATGCACAACAATTGATGACAGAACTTAACTCTTGCATTATAGGAGATAGGGCGTCAAGTAGGAGAAAGAGGAAATACTAGGTATTGTATGTGTATGCACATAAATCTCAAAATTTTCTAAACAAAAAGGTTGTATACATATTGAAAAAATAGTAAGGAAAACAGTAATAAACTAGAACAAAGTGTGTGTGCGCGCACGTGCGCGTGAAATTAATCAATAAATACAAATAATAGAAAATTATAGAGGAATTGTAATAAAGAAAAAGTATGAAATGAATTTAAATAATAATCAGATGTAACATGTAAGTGGGAGTCAGAACCACAAGATTTGGGTACATAAAGAGATCACAAAAGATCTTTGAGTCCTGGACCAGTTGTGGTTACCTGTCTCACTCCTACTAAGAACTATAGTCATTTGTGAAAAAAATCAAGCCTGTGTCCTGTCTTTTATCACATAGTTTCTGTAGAAGGACACTTAGGGACTAAATTGGCACATCTTATTTTTAGGAGAAGTAACAGGAGACTCCCCACCTCACAGCTCTGTGGCTTAAATTCTAGAGGTCAGATCAGACCAAGTTGTCACTGCTCAGAGGATGAGTGGGGCAGTAGAAATCCTTGCAGATCTGGAGCAGGTGCTGATATCCAGGGGCCATATAAGTGCCAGAGAAACACTTGGGCCTTGACACCGTCATACACCTTTGTGATTCCTGGCCTCTGCACTCGGTGATCTTTCACTTGTTCTTTCTCTTATCCAATGAGGTGTTTATTCTAAGTGAGAACACACTTGTGACAGCACTCCGGCTGGTTTTAAAGGTTAACTTGCTTCTAGTTGACACGCTCCTTACTTGCTGACCTGAGGTCCTTGATCTATAACAGCTCATTTATATTCTCTTTGAGATTTGCAGGCCACCTGTCTTGAGGTGTGAGGAACTAGAACTTTCCCAGGCCACAGAGGCCAGCAGATCTGTTTGAAGCCACCTCGGCTTTCTGGTTAGCCTAGCAATTTTCTTTTCTTTTCTTTTCTCTTTTTTTTGTAGAAAAACTTTTTTTTTTTTTTAGGTCACAGAAATGTTTTTCGTCACCTCCCTTTTTGTATCTGTAGACCTTGCCCTCCTTTGCAGAAAGAACAGAGTCCTCCTGCACAGCACATAACCAGGACCCTGCCGCACAATTACCAAGCACCGAGACAACATCTATAACTGGCACCATCGAGTTTGCCCGTGACCAAGAAATGTTGCAGGTCACGGCACCCCCTTTGCTGAGTAGCTGTCCTAAACCCCTTTACCAACCCCTGGGCCAGGTAGAAACCTCAGAGTTGGCGTTTGAACAAGACTCCTCTTCTCCCCAGGTTGCCAGCCTTGTATATAAAGCTCAAATTCCTTTCCAATTAAAACTGGTCTCTTGAGTAATGATCTTTCAGGTGACTGCCAGCCAAACTTGGATTCAGTAACACTTTCTTTGTGCTGATCCCAGAAATTTGCTATAGACATAAAATACAGATGAAATAATGTGCACCCAGCTCCCCAGGACCAGTAATAAAGTACACGGGGTGTGCAGTTTTGTAACTGATCACAGAAAGTTTTCAAAGACTATTCATTCATCAGGCTCTCCAGAGCAACAGAACCGAGAGAGAGAGAGAGAGAGAGAGAGAGAGAGAGAGAGAAACGTCATATTCGTTTTTTCCTCGGTAATATTGGCTTAATGGAGACACGAGAGAGAAAGGAGAGAGATTTTAAAGGAACTGGTTCACAAAAATGTGGAGGCTGGAAAGTCTAAGATCTTAGATCTTAGATCTAAACTGGAGATCCAGGGAATAGTGGATGTTCAGCGCTAGTCTGAAGCCAGTCTAGAGACAGAATTTCCTCTGTCTGTGGAATCCCTGACTGTGCCCTTCTCATCTGAAAATATATTGCATATTTTAGCTATTTGTTTTGTTTGAAGTTTATCTTTCCTGATGGTAACATTGGCTTAATAGAGGCAGGTTCTTTGCCAGACATTTTCTTCCTCTTACTTCTCATATACAAGAATAAGGTGTGACACACATTGCATGCTTAACATGTACCTATTGAGGCAGTGAATAAAAGTATACCTACCTTGTCCCTGTTCATTTTTAAGAATGTGAAATCTTTCCTACTTCTTTATTTTCATCTTCTAGCAGGCTGCAATGATGCACAAATAACAGAAATTTAAAGTAATATATTTTTAGGTGAAACACTTGGGTTGACCAAAAACACATCCCAGTAAACACATCTTCCATCTTAGCTGTCTTCTCTCAATGATTAGGCCTTGTCTTGCCTGTCGTTTTTACCTGGTGTTTTCCAGGCATTTTAGATATGTTATAGGCTGGCTGTTTCTCTCAAATAGTTTTTTTAAATTTTTTTAACTTTTTAATTCTTTTATTTATTTTTGAGAGACAGAGAGAGACAGAGCATGAGCAGGAGAGAGGCAGAGAGAGAGGGGGAGACACAGAATCTGAAGCAGGCTTCAGGCTCTGAGCTGTCAGCACACAGCCCGACCTCGGGCTCCAACTCATGAGCTGTGAGATCATGACCTGAGCCAAAGTCTGATGCTTAACCGACTGAGCCACCCAGGTGCCCCAAAAAACACTCTTAAAAAGTTGAGTTGTAAAGGGTGTGAGTGAGAAATGGTAGAAGCAGGAAATGTACTGGATGGAAGAGTGAAGTATAATTGTTTTAAGGTGTCCAACAAAGTTATTTTAAGTTTTTATTTAAGTAATCTCTACACCGAACATGGAACTCAAATTCACAACCCAAAGATCAAGAGTTACATGATCTTCTAACTGAGTCAGCCAGGCACCCCCAACATAGTTATTTTAAGAGATTTAAACAACTTGTCTTTGCCAACTCCTTACAGCTTCTCTCTAAAGAGTACCTTCAGACAGTGGTGGCTTTGGAAGGAAATATTTTCTAGGTGACGTTGGACATAAACTTGTCCTTTATTTTCACAGAGGGGCAGAAGGATCTGTCTCAGCACTACATTCTCTCAAGTGACTTCTAGGCCAATACACTTTGCCCCAGGATTCTGAGGTGGGTGGAGCTAAGAATGATGTCTCCAAAGTGCCTTGGACTCTGCTCTTTCCTCTGGTGGGCCCTGTAACTCCTGCTAAATTCCTTTCTTGTTGCCATGAATAGACGGGAGCAATAAAAAGGAAAAACAACTCCAGAAAAAAAAATAATTCGTGGAAACTGTTATGCAGGCATTCCAGAAAGATATATAGTCCCAGTACATGAATTCATGTTGTTCGTCATTCACATTGTATGTTCTCACTTCATGGTCTACCAAGTGGCTCCAAGGGACTTTGGCGCAGACACAAGTGGAGAATCCAATACAGTCACAGGAACCGCCTTTCCCCTAGACTTTCTCGTAAGCAGCATTCTTATCCTGGTGAGACAAAAGCCACATTCACCATTCTCATCCTGGTGAATACGTTTGTCACCTTTTGTTCTCTTTTATCTTTCGGGATATGAACCTCCACCATGGTCTGATGAATAGCTCTACACTGATTTCTTCAGGCTCCCTGACATTCATCCCTTTGTGCTCATTGGTAGTGACACCCAGGTCTCTCAGTTATACTTTGCCGGCTCGGCAAGAAAAACATATGTTCCAAGTGTAGTTTCTGGGCTCTAAGTTCTCTCTAGGACATCTCACCATTTCCTTAAATAAACTTTACATGTTTGTAGGCTCAGATTTTATGTCATTTAATCTGAGAAACTTTGACTCAAAGGTGAATAACAAAGATCATAACTCTGTTCTATATTGCTTATATTGTGGAAAACATGAATGCCACTCATTCAAAAGTAATTTTCTAAAATTGTATGATGTTGTTCACTAGAGACTCAGGTAATTTTATGATCTAACAGTGGGAATGTTCAGAATATAGGAGTTGAGAGTATAAAACCACTTCTGATTAGAAATTTATGCTGACATTTAAAAGATTCTAATTAACAAAGCATAGTGGCAGGGGAGGGGGTGTTTCAATTGGAGAAAAAAAGACCTGGGAATACTCTGAGATGGAAAGGCACATGGAATTCAAAAGACTGAAGGAAGATCAATGGGTGTTTAGTACAATGTATGATGGGGACTGTGGTGAGAAAAGCAGCATAGAAAGTGGGTGAGGCTTTTTCTACGAGGTATCAGAGGACACCTGAACTGTAAGAATGATTAGAACTTTGGGTAAGGGAAATAATGGGTTTGTGAGGGATTAATCAGATGGGATCAATAGTATTGTTAATGATAACATTTTAAGTATCCAAATAAATGTATTAAACTTTACATTTTAGCACCTTTTAATATTTGTTTTAATTGAAAGGTTTTTGTTTTAAATAGTTCTTATAAGTGCATTTAAAGTACTTAGTATGAAGCTTTTGGAAATTGTTTTTATAAAAGTCAATTTTGGTAATTATTGTGAGCCATTGGCACCTGGATGATACTTTCAAAAAGTTGCTCTTTTTCTCTTTATTACATATCGTTAGTAAGCCATTTACCTTTCATTACCACTAAAACGTTTATTAATGTAATATTAATATTTGAAATCCTAAGCCAGAATGTGTATTTGGAGAAAGAGCATTCATAGAGGCAATTAAGGTAAAATGACATCATAAGGATGGGGCACTACTTCATTAGGACTGATTTCTTTATAAGAATAGACACCAGGAGTATGGTCACAGAGAGGAAAAGGCCCTGTGAGGGCACAGCAAGATGGCCATCCACAAGCCAAGGAGAGAGGCCTTAGGAGAAACCTTCATCTTCAACTTCCAGCATCCAGAGCGGTGAGAAAATAAATTTCTGTTCAAGCTGCTTCAGTCCATACTCTTGTTATGACAGTCCTAGTAGGCTACCACAATTGTCATTTAATGTGTTCTTCTCACCAAAAAAATAAATAAGCTGGACATCCAAAAAGATACAGTTAGGGGACACAATTGTCACAATTCTAAAAAGGCTACACCTGCCCTGGCTGGCTCAGTCAGTGGAGCATGTGACTCTTGATCTCACGAGGCTGTGGTTCCAGCCCCACCTTGGGTGTACAGATTACTTAAAAAAATTTTTTTAAAAGTAAGGCTACACAATTATAAATTAGCTTTTACAAAATATAGAGGGTTTAGTATAGAGCTTTTACAATTTTACTTCCACTTCTGTTGACTTTTGCTTCCACTTCTCAAAATCACTTATGATACAGGTAAGGGAGAAGTTTTCTGTAGGAGCCAGAAACAATTCCTCTTTGTCCACCTGTGTCAGGGTGGTGTAATATGCCTTTTCTTGCTTTTCTGTGATGGCCCTGTGTGGAGTCTTTTTTCTTCTTCCTGACAAACACACACAAAACTGAGTAATGCTTCAGGCCATATACATTTGAGGAACAATACCGTAATGTTTCCAGCTATGTGTGAACTCTTTTATGTTTTAATGATGTATGGAATCAGATGCCATTTTAAAAATTTGTTTATTGAGAGCAAGTGAGCACATGTGAGCGAGCGAGGGAGGGGCAGAGGGAGAGAGAATCTCAAGTAGGTTCCATACATGCTGCGGACCCAGGAGTGGGGCTCGATTTCACCACCCTGAGACCATGACCTGAGCTGAAATCAAGCGTGGGCCGCTTAACCCACTGAGCCAGCCAGAAGCTCAGCCGGGCGCTCCTAAAATTAATATTATTTGAGATGCGCCCAAATCCTCTATCCACATGGCATCTCTGGCACCTGGATGGCTCATTTGGTAGAGCATCCCACTCTCGATCCCAGGGTCGTGAGTTCAAGCCCCACGTTGGGCATGGAGCCCATTTAAAATAATATTTTTATCCTCAGGGAGCAGGCTGAGCTTTATAGAGTCGAAATAATGTCTCTAAGCCACGTTTAACAATGAGCAAAAACCCCTTCTCCCCACTGACTCTGAAGTGTCACTAGCCTTGCCTGCGTGCCGCGTGGCCCACCTGCTGGTAGACACTGCGGACCCTGTGCTACTACTACATTTCCCAGAAGATCCTGCGCTGGGCGGCCGCAGTCAGGAGCCAATGAGGGGCCATTTCCGTGCGTGCGCGTCGTCTCGGGGCGGGACTTCCGGGCCCGTCATCCTGGTCCTTTTGGCACGTTCTTTCACACAAATTCCGGAGCTCCGGGTTCGGACTGTGGATGACTGGCCGAGAAAGGGCGGGAGGAGGCGCCGTACGCGGCGCGCCGACCGGGGTTCACGGCTCGGCGACGCCGCCCGTGCTGCCCCGCGCCGGGGCCGGGACAGGCACCGCCCGCCCGGGTGTCCGCTCCGCCCACAGAGTCCGATGGCGGCGGCCGCGCGCAGGGACACGGCTGAGGTAAACGCGCGGCCCCCGGACCCTCCTCTCCCCGCCCCCACCCCCGACCCTCAGGCCCGAGTGCGGGGCGCTTGCTTGCGTCCCTGCGGCCCCGGTCCCGGTGTCCGGGCCCGGGAGGCGCTCGTGGGCGGGGGCCCAGTGTCTGAGCGCCGGCCTGAGGGGTTGCGGGAGCGGGGAGGGGTCGGCTGGTGCAGGGCTGCAGGGGGCGCCGAGGGGGAGGAATCGGGGGGGGGGGGGTGGGGTCCGCCCTCTGCCCTCGGGGAACAGAGGGTGTGCGGCGGGGGCACTGGCGGGCTGGAGGGGTTGCCCCTTCATGTGAGGACTCTAGCGCCAGGGAGAGTTCTGGGCTAGCAGAGGGGGGAGGGTTTGGTCCTAGCAGCTGAAGCTACGGAAGCTCCATCAACTGGGATGGGGACGTTGGCGGTGGGCTCATTTTCACTGTGAATGTCTTAAGTTTTTCGGCCCTGTTAAGAGTGTGAGGAGTTTCAGAGAACTGAGTGAAAGCGTCACATGGGCCACTGGACACTCAGGTCTGGAATCTGGGAGGGGTCCAGGATGGAGACATCCAAGAGTTCTGGCTATTGTGTGGACCAGGTGGAGCTTTCGATCACATATAGGAGGGGTGAGAGGCAGGTGGTGGTAGCGTGGTGGCAGTGCTGTTGGTGGGCTGGAAAGAAGAGGGTGCCTGCTGAAGGAGAAGTGTGATAGCGGGAACAGTGTGGGAGAGAGGACGATCTGGCAGGTGGCCAAGACTTCCCTGGGAGGAGTGGACGGGAGACGGCTGCGGAG
The DNA here is from genome assembly GCF_023721935.1 of Panthera uncia. Classification (NCBI taxonomy): domain Eukaryota; kingdom Metazoa; phylum Chordata; class Mammalia; order Carnivora; family Felidae; genus Panthera; species Panthera uncia. The sequence goes on from NW_026059543.1 coordinate 42,056, forward strand.
GCAGAACTAGTCGTTGAGTCAGGATGACAGTGAGGCCTGTTTATTCGCTACCGTGAAGATTCACCAGAATTGTGGTGAGGTTTTATGGCATCTGTGGTGTTTTAGTCTTCCTGGTGGATAAGGTCTGGGGCAAATCTGTTCATTTGTGAGGGTCACTGTGCCTGGCATGGAGACCAGTGGGGTTTTGATGCACTCCCCCCCCCCCCCCGTTTATTTATTTTGGGAGAGAGCACAAGCAGGGCAGGGGCAGAGAGAGAGAATGGCAAGCAGGCTCTGAAATGTCAGCGCAGAGCCCGATATGGGGGTCAATCTCATGACTGTGAGATATGAGATGAAATCAAAAGTCGGACGCTTAAGAGACTGAGCCACTCAGGTGCCCCTTGATGCACTTCTAATGAAAGTTAAGTGGAGAAAGGAGGGTTGCTGCTGCTATGGGGACAGCAAGGGCAGCACAGAAGTAGAAGAGGGTCATGAGATTCACTTGTGGTTCTGGGTGACTAATACTGAAGCAGAGATCCCAGGCAGAGAGATGGGCAGGCCTTCAAAGCAGCACTTGGGGTTTCTTTGTCATTGGGATCCCATCAAAGGACAGGGGTTATACCAGATCATGTTTGAAACTTTCAAGCACACTGGATGCGGTGTGCCCAGTACGTGGGTGAGTCCAGGGAGATGCCTGTGGTGCGGGGCAGGGAGATGGTAGAGCTTGGGAGTGCATTTGAGGGATCCGTAGATGTGAGAGGGGTCTACTGAATGATGTACACATTAAGAGTAAGTATGAGCTGAGAGCCCTCCGGCCCTGGGATTGGGGACCTTGGGGTGAAGCATGAGCCCAAGTGGCCGTATCTTGTATGTATGGTCTGTGAGATGTAGGAGAAATGCTTGGTAAGAGGGATGGGGCCCTGAGGGCCAGTCCCAGAGCTTCCTTGACATCATGTGCACTGCTGCTTGTTGTTGCTGAGAACCGCTGTCAGTGGCACTGGGGCCCGGGACCTCCTCTAGGGTGGGGAGTTCTGGAGGAGGATGGATGTGGAGTAGATGTGTAGGAGGTGGATTGTGGGTTCTCAGAGAAAGAATGTTCATGGTTTCATCTGTCCTGTTCTTGACAGGGTGGTGTGACCTTTGAGGATGTCGCCGTGTACTTCTCCCAGGAGGAGTGGAAGCTCCTTGATGAGGCTCAGAAACGCTTGTACCACGATGTGATGCTGGAGACCTTTGCACTTATATCCTCACTGGGTAAGACCCTCCCCAGTGATGTGGACTAGGTTTTGCACTTCACCATCCATAACCCTCTTTTCCCTTTTTTTTTTTTCCTTGTCCCTCTTGCCCCCGGGGTCTTCTCTGTCCTTTTCAACATATAGACCATAGGTACAGATGGCTTTCCCCGTTTCCTGGATAGTTGCTGTCTTAGGTAGGGCTGTGTTTTTGCACTGCCCTCTTCTCTCCCCACAGTCCCAGCACTGTCCCTACTGAACTTTTACAAGAAGGATTTGATTTCAGTAGTTGTGCAGTAAGGCTAATGGATGGCATCTTGTTTGTCCTCTCCCTGGCCAGTTCATCTCTCTAGGTCCATGGCTCTTCTGTTTATTTATTTATATTTATATATTTATATTTATAGTTCTATTTATTTATATTTATAGTGTTCTATTTATAGTGTTCTATTTATAGTGTTCAGACTTCTTTTTTCTTTTTCTTGTTTGCCAGCTTTATTGAGTTCTATTTATAGTGTTCAGACTTCTTTTTTCTTTTTCTTGTTTGCCAGCTTTATTGAAGTATCATTGACCAATAATTTTGTATATATTTATATTTATAATGTATAGTGTTATGACCTTGATATTCATGTATATTATGAAATGGTTACTACAATTGATTTCATATCATCACTTTACATATTTTTTCTGAGTATAAGAACCCTTAAGATCTATTCTCTTAGCGAATTCAAGTGCACAACACAGCATTATTAGTGATAATCACCGCGGTGCATATTAGATTCACAGAACTTGATCAGTTTGTAACAGACCAACATCTCCCTGTTTCCCATAGCCTCCAGCCCCTGGCATTCTACTCTTTGTTTCCTTCCTTCCTTCCTTCCTTCCTTTCTTTTTTTGATTCCACATAGAAGTGATACCATATAGTATTTGTCTTTCTCTGTCTGACTTATTTCACTTTGCATTATGCTCTCCAAGTTCATTCATGTTGTCATAAATGCATGATTTCCTTTTTTATGGCTGAACAATACTCCATTGTATATATATACACCAGGGTTTATTTATCCATTCATCCATAGATACTTACCTTGTTCTCATACCTTGGCTGTTGTGAACAGTGCTGCAATAAATACAGGAGTACAAATACCTCTTTGAGATACTCAGTTTTTTTAAGGTTTTATTTTTTAAAGTAATCTCTACACCCAAAGTGAGGCTTGAACTCACAACCCTGAGATCAAGAATCTCATGGTCTTCTAACTGAAACAGGCACTGCTATTTTTTTTGTAATTTTTTTTTAACGTTTTTATTTATTTTTGAGAGAGAGTGTGCTAGCAAGGGAGGGGCAAAGAGAGAGGGAGACACAGAATCTGCAACAGGCTCCAGGCTCTGCCTGGATGCAGAGCTCGTACCCATGAACCTTGAGATCATGACCTAGCCAAAGTTGGACACTTAACGGACTGAGCCACCCAGGCGCCCCTGGTGCTGCTATTTTTAATTTTTTGAAAGCTCTTCCATTCTGTACCGATGTGTGTACCAATTTATCTTACCAACTGTGATGATTTCCTTTTTTTCACATTCCTTACCAACACTTGTTCTCTCTTACATTTTGATAAGAGCTACCCTAATAGGTGTGAGGTGATTTTTCATTGTAACTAAGATTTGCATTCTTCTGATGTTAGTGATGTTGAGCACCTTTTCATGTACCTGTGGGCCATTTATATGTCTTTGGATAGATGTTTATTCAGGTCCTTTGCTCCTTTTTAATTGGGTTATTTGGGTTTTGTTGTTGAGTTTTATGAGTTCTTTGTATATTCTGGGTATTAATCTCTTGGCAGATATTTTCTCTTATTTCTTAGGTTGTCTTTTCATTCTGTTGATTATTTCCATTGCTATGAAGAAGTTTTTGGTTTGATACAGTTCCACTTATTTATTTTTGCTTTTGTTGCCTTTGCTGTTGGTGTCCTATCCAAAAAATCATTGGCAACACAAATGTCAAGGAGCTTTTTCTGTATGTTTTCTTCTAAAGCTTCTATAATTTTAGGTCTTATGTTTTAAGTTTTTAAAAAAATCCAATTCAAGTTAATTTTTGCGAGTGGTGTAAAATACAGGTCCAGTGTTTTTGTTGTTGTTGTATTTGGTAGCCTTAGGGTTTATTAAGCTGTGCCTTAGTATAGATAGGCACTGGGGCTTGCCCATGGTGCTCTTAACATGCAAAACCCAGGTGTTCTGCCAATTCTTCTTGAGCACTGACAACAGGAAATTGACAGCTGAGTAGATGTTGTCCACAAGGTCCTCATCTGTCATCTTCACATGGCCAATGGCCACTGCCCGACACAGCATTTTCTTCATCTGGAATTTGATTGTGAACTTCATCCACATAGGCCACGTGTTCTCATTATGGGTCAGCAAGGAAGGGAACTTATCAGCCTTATTCAGGCCTGGGCCCAGGATTTGTGGAATCTGCTTGATCAGAGATTCTGAAAGCAGAAAGGCATCATAGTTCTTGGCCAGCTTCTTGACTGATTTTTTTATTCTTGTTGAGTTTCTTCAGTGCCTCAATATCCATGTAGGGAATATCCACAGCCTTGGCCTCATCACAGTGCTGCTGGCACCCAAATTACATATGGAGAACTTGGGGTGGGGAGTGGACAAAAGCCCGCAATGTCCACATTCACCGACAGCTAGTCTGGCTTCTCAAACCAGCTGGCAGGCTTGGCCAAAGTCTCCCCATGCCTCCCATCTTATTTTAAGACCCAAGGTGGAGGTCTTTTTTCTTTTTCCATGTGGATATCCATTTATTGAAGAGACTGTCCTTTCCTCATTATGCATACTTGGTGTCTTTATCAAAGATTAGTTGACCCATGTGTGCAAAGGTTTATCTCTGGGCTCTCTATTCTGTTTCATTGGTCTGTTTTTATGCTAGTACCATACTGTTTTAATTACTATAGCTTTGGAATATTTTGAAATCAAGAAGTGTGATGTCTCCAGCTTTGCTCTTTTTTCTCAAGATTGCTTTGGCTGTTTGGAGTTTTCTGTGGTTCCATATGAATTTTACAATTGTTTTTTCTATTTCTGTGAAAAATGTCATTGGATTTTGTTATGGATTGCATTAAATCTGTAGATTGCTTTAGGTAGATTGCTGTGGTAAAATGGACATTTTAACTATTAATTCTTCCAGTCTGAGAACACAGGATGTTTTTCCATTTGTGTCTTCAATTTTTTTCATCAATTTCTTATAATTTTCAAGATACAGATCTTTCACCTTCTATGTTAAATTTATTTTGAATATTGTTTTCTTTTTGATGCTATTTTAAGTGGGATTGTTTTCTCAGTTTTTTTCCCCAGGTAGTTTATTATTGGTGTATATAAATACAATTTAGTTTTGTATGTTGATTTTTTTTTTAGTTCTACAACCTTACTGAATTCATTAATTGCTTCTAACAGTGTTTTGGTGTATTCTTTGATTTTCTGTATGTTAGGTTGTATCACCTGCAAACAGACCATTTTACTTTCATTCCGATTTGGATGCCTTTTATTTTTTTTCCTTAATTACTTGGGGCTAGAATTTCTAGTTCTAGGTTGAATAAAAGTGAAGGTGGGGCACCTGGGTGTCTCAGTCAGTTGAATGTCCATCTCTTGATTTCTGCTCAGGTTGTGATCTCATGGTTTGTGGGATTGGGCCTTGCATCAGGCTCTGCACAGACAGTGCAGAGCCTGCTTGGGATTCATTCTCCTTCTCCCTCTCTCCCTCTCTCCCTCTCTCCCTCTCTCCCTCTCTCCCTCTCTCTCTCTCTCCCTCTCTCCCTCTCTCCCTCTCTCCCTGTCTCCCTCTCTCCCTCCCTTCCTCCCTCCCTCCCTCCCTCCTTCCCTCCCTCCCTCCTTCCCTCCCCTCCCTCCTCCTCCCCCACTCACACTCTCTCAAAATAAATAAACTTACTACATCTATTGATGTGATTATATGATTTTTACCTTTTTAAATTTTTTTTTTCAACGTTTTTAATTTATTTTTGGGACAGAGAGAGACAGAGCATGAACGGGGGAGGGGCAGAGAGAGAGGGAGACACAGAATCGGAAACAGGCTCCAGGCTCCGAGCCATCAGCCCGGAGCCTGACGCGGGGCTCGAACTCACGGACCCGCGAGATCGTGACCTGGCTGAAGTCGGACGCTTAACCGACTGCGCCACCCAGGCGCCCCTATGATTTTTACCTTTTAAACTCTTATTCCATTAAGGTGGTGTATTGCATTTATTGATATGCACATATTGAACTATCCTTGGATCCCAGGGATAAATCCTGATTGATTGTAGTGTATGATCCTTGTAATGTGCTTTTGGATTTGGATTTGGTTTGCAAGTATTTTTTTTTCTTTTTTTGAAGAGTTTTGCATTCATGTTCATTGGGGATATTGGCCTGTACTTTTCTTCTCTTGTACTACCTTTGAGGTAATACTGGCCTCATAAAATGATTTTAGAAGTGTTCCTTCAGTTTTTTGGAAGACTTTAAGAAGGATGGCGTTGATTCTTTAAATATGTAGTGGAATTTCCAGTGATTCTGTCTGGTTCTGGGCTTTTCTTTGTTAGGAGATTTTTTTTTTAAGTTTATTTATTTATTTTGAGACACACAGAAAGAGCATGAGCAGGGGAGGAGCAGAGAAAGGGGGAGAGAGAGAATCCCAAGCAGGCTGTGTGCTGCCAGTGCAGAACCCAGTGTGGGGCTTGAACTCATGAAGTGTGAGATCATGACCTGATCCAAAATCAAGAGTCAGAAGCTTAACTGACTGATCACCCAGGCACCCCTGGGAGATTTTTTTTTTTAATGTTTATTTATTTTTGAGAGAGAGCAAGCAGGAGAGTGGCAGAGAGGGAGACCGAGAATCCCAAACAGGCTCTGTGCTGTCAACACAGAGTCCGATGCAGGGCTTGAGCCCACGAACCGTGAGATCATGACCTGAGCCAAAATTAAGAGTCAGAAGATTAACTGACTGAGCCACCCATGTCCCCTGTTGGAAGATTTTTTATTACTGATTGACTCTCCTTACCAGTTATGAGTCTGTTCAGATTTTCTATTTCTTCAGTATTTAGTATTGTCAGGTTGTATGTTTCTGTGAATTTATCTGTTTCTTCTAGGTTAGCCAATTTGTTGTCATGTAATTGTTCACAGTAGTCTCTTTTGTTTGATTATATTCCTGCAGTATCACTTGTGATGTTTCCACTTTCATTTCTGGTTTTGTGTCTTCTCACATTTTCTTGGTCTAACTAATGGTTTGTCAAATTGTTTATCATCTCAAAAACCCAACTGTTAGCTTCATTGGTCTTTCTGTTTTTCTAGTTTCTGTTTCAATTATTTCTACTATAATTTTTATTCCTTCTTATAACTGATTTTCTTACATTCTGTAAGTTTTAATGTATTGTGTTTCTATTTTCATTTGTTTGAATATAGTTCTTGATTTCTTCTTTGACCCATTGTTCAGGATAATGTTGTTTAAGTTCCACATATTTGTGATATTTTCCAGCTTTCCTTCTATCAATGATTTCTAGTTTCATACCACATAGTTGAAAAAGATCCCTGGTATGTTTTCAGTCTTCTTAAGTGTTAAGAATTTTTTTGTGATCTACATGTGAGAGAGTCCTAGACATGTTCCATGTGTACTTAACAAGAATATACAGTTGGGGCGCCCAGGTGGCTCAGTCGGTTGAGTGTCAAACTTCGGCTCAGGTCATGATCTCGCGGTTCGTGAGTTCATGCCCCACATCAGGCTCTGTGCTGACAGCTCAGAGCCTGGAGCCTGCTTCTGATTCTGTGTCTCCCTCTCTCTCTGCCCCATCCCCACTCAATGCTGTGTCTTAAAAATAAATTTAAAAAAACATTTAAAATTTAAAAAAAAGAAGAATGTACAGTTTATTGCTGCAGTTGGATGGCATCTTCTGTGTACGTCTGTTAGGTCTCTTTGGTATCAAGTGCAATTCAAATCCAACATTTCCTTACAGATTTTCTGTCTGCATAGTCTGTTGATTGTTGATAATAGGATATTGAAGTCCCCTACTATTACAGCATTGCTGTCTATTTCTGCCTTCTGATCTGTATTTGCTTAATATATTTAAGTGCTTGGATATTGGGCACCTATATACTTGTAATTAATTATTCTATCCTCTTGATAAATTACTTTATCATTATACCAGACCTTGCTCTCTTTTGGTTTTTATTTGCATATTTGTAATTGGGTTGCCCTCTTCCAATAAAGTCAGCGTGTATTTCACTAGTGTTTCTTTGCGTTCAGGTTGCTGCTGTGGGGCAGAAGATGCGGAGGCACCCCTTGAACAGAGCATTTCTGTAGGTGTGTCACAGGCCAGCGTGCCCAAGGCAGCTCTATCTTCCCGGAAGACCCATCCCTGTGAGATGTGTGGTCTGGTCTTGAGAGACGTTTTCCACTTGGCTGAGCACCAGGAGAAGCCAAGTAGCCAGAAACTATTCAAGTATGGGGCATGTGTGAAACAAATCTATTGCAGTGCAAACCTTCAAGAGCATGAGAAGCAGCACATGAGAGAAAAATCCTTCAGCAGCAGTGTGGACAGGGCCCCATTTGTGAAGAGCAGCAATTTCCATGATTCAGAAAAGCCCTTTACCTATAAGGAGGTTGAGAAGGACTTCCTGACCACCTCAGAACATCTCCAACAACAGGCAGCTCATACTGGAGAGAATAGAATCACCAAGTGTGGAATGACTTTTCAAAGCAAAGAAAGTCATTACACCTGGGAAGAATGCAGTAAAGCCTTTGGTCCCAAACACACACTTGTTCAAGACCAGGGTATCCACACTGGAAGACAGTGTTTTGTGTGCCCTGAGTGTGGGAAAACATTCAGGTACAGATCTTCACTTGCTATTCACCAGAGAATCCACACTGGTGACAAGCTTCATGTGTGTAGTGACTGTGGTAAATCATTTACGGGAAGCTCAACCCTCAGTCAACATCGAAGAATTCATACTGGACCAAGGCAGTACAAGTGCAGCAAATGTGGGAAATCTTTTAGCCAAAAATTTGTCCTCCCTTATCCTCAGAGAAGTCACACTGGAGAAAATTGTTACGTGTGTCGTGGCTGCGCTCAATCTGTTAGTCAGAGCTCCATCATTATTCGACAACGTACAATTCACACTGGAGAAATGAGTTATGAGTGCACTGAATGTGAGAAATCGTTTCGACGAAAATCCGATCTCATTGAACACTGGAGAGTACACACAGGAGAAAGGCCTTATGAATGTAGTGAATGTGGGAAATCTTTTACTTCTAGCTCTGCCCTCCGTTATCATCAGAGAATTCATACTGGAGAAAAACCTTATAAATGTAGTGAATGTGGAAAGTCTTTTACGTCTAGCTCTGGCCTCCGTTACCATCAGAGAATTCACACAGGAGAAAGGCCATATG
>NW_026059544.1:0-50660 GCF_023721935.1 Panthera uncia
GTTCATGCTCTGTCTCTCTCTGTCTCAAAAATAAATAAACGTTAAAAAAAAAAAATTAAAAAAAAAAACTTTAAAAAATAAAAGAAATAAAAGTAAATTGCATCTAGCTTAAATCTAGGGTCAACCTAGAAGATGAGGTATGTTTTTTGTTTAAAATATTTTTTAATATTTATTTATTTTTGAGACAGAGAGAGAGAGACAGAGCATGAGTGGAGAAGGGGCAGAGAGAGAGAGACACACACACACACACAGAATCCGAAGCAGGCTCCAGGCTCTGAGCTGTCAGCACAGAGCCCGATGCGGGGCTGGAACCCACGAACCGTGAGATCGTGACCTGAGCCGAAGGCGGACACTCAACCGACTGAGCCACCCAGGCGCACCTGAAATATGTTTTTTGCTTCCTCATATCAAAATTGCATTTACTTTGGTTAGTGATAGAACATGAGGTCAAGGAAAATACATTACTTCCCCCCACTGGACAACCATTGCATCCAAGTAACGAAGTTAGACATAACTTTAAAACTGTGTTGTGGTTAGTTCGTAACACGTGAGCTCTTTATAGAACATGAGTTAATGATGTCTGACATCATAGGATTTTCACTGAATTAATTGCTGAGTACGTTTTGAGGCATGACAGTTTTAAATTGCACGCTTTTCGGCTTGCTTCTGTAATTTAGACTTACCACCACATATTTGTTATCTTTCAAGGTAAGATATACCCGCCTTCTTTCCCTAAGAATAAAATCTTTCTAACGTAAGATCACCCAAGAGAAGAATTCTAAATTAGAAAATGAGAAGGATCTGAAAATAGTTCAGAAAACAGAGGTATTGAACTGGTTGCTGAATTTCTTGGATGCCACCATAGGAGGCAAATAGCATGACTATAAACTATATACCTTTATGAAGACTTTCGAGCCCCATGTTATGGCAACAGGTCACAAGGTTCGAGTCTGACACTGAGTCTTTTTTTTGGAATTTAAGATTTTCTCCTTCATGTCTGGTTACAGCCTTTAATATTTAGTCAACAGTAGTTTCTATAGATGTATATTCCTAGGAAATTTGAAATTGTAATAGTTAGGCCCAGGAAATGCTAAACATAAAATTAAACTAGTTGAACATAAAGGGCCCCTTTTCGTGGAAATTTTAAGTAGTATTGTATGATCTTAATGAGTCCTTACGATTGGCTTTCCATGAAAGAGTTTACTTCTAGATCTCATTTTTTAGCTATAACATTTATGGTGCAGATGTGCATGTGGTAATAACTCTTTGGGTAAAAGGAAATAAGTATCATTTTTTAAATAGTAGCATGATTTCACTAATTTTAATTGGAATGTTGAGGAAAATGTCATACGTTACTGTAAAGGCCTTTCAGTAACTTGGAGTTTTATAAAAGCATAGTTATTGCTGAAAGAATGTAGAATATAAGCAAATGTTGACTTTCCTTAACTAACATGCCTTTTGAGATTGGGTTTATATATGATGAGCTTATTATTGAAAAGTTTTTTGTGGTGCCGGGGTGACTCAGTCGGTTAAGCACCCAACTTTGGCTTAGGTCATGATCTCATGGTTTGTGAGTTTGAACCCTGCATCGGGCTCTATGCTGGCAGCATGGAGCCTACATCATATCCTCTGTCTCCCTCTCTCTGTTCCTCCCCTGCTTGTTCTCTCTCTCTCTCTCTCTCTCAAAAATAAATAAACTTAAAATAAGTTTGGGGAGCCTGGGTGGTTCAGTCAATTAAGCATCTGACTTCAACTCACGTCATGATCTCACGGTTCGTGAGTTCAGGTCCCACGTTGGGCTCTGTGCTCACAGCTCGGAGCCTAGAGCCTGCTTTGGATTCTGTGTCTCCTTCTCTCTCTGCCCCTCCCCTACTTGCACTCTGTCTCTCTCTCTCTCTCCCTCTCTCAAAAACAAACAATAAACATTAAAATTTTTTTTTTTAATTTAAAAATTAAAAAAAAGTTTTTAGACCATCATAGATAAACATTATTAGGAAGTATTTACTCTTATTAAAATAGTTCAGGATTTACAGGGGCATCTGGGTGGCTCAGTTGATTCAGCGTCCCAACTTTCACTCAGGTCATGATCTTGCAGTTAGTGGGTTTGAGCCCCGTGTTGGGCTCTGTGCTGACAGCTCAGAGCCTGGAGTTTGTTTCGGATTCTATGTCTCCCTCTCACTCTGCCCCTCCTCCACCCACGCGCGCTCTCTCTCTCTCTGTCTCTCAAAAATGAATAAACGTTAAAAAAAATTTTTTTTAATAAAAAATAGTTCAGGGTTGGGGCGCCTGGGTGACTCAGTCGGTTGAGCGTCCGGCTTCGGCTCAGGTCATGATCTCACAGTCTGTGAGTTCGAGCCCCGCGTCGGGCTCTGGGCTGACAGCTCAGAGCCTGGAGCCTGCTTCTGATTCTGTGTCTCCCTCTCTCTCTGCCCCTCCCCTGCTCATGCTCTGCCTCTCTCTGTCTCAAAAATAAATAAAAACATTAAAAAAAAAAATTAAAAAAAAAATAGTTCAGGGTTTATAAAAAGATTGTAATATTGCTTATTCTTTTGTTTCCATGCAACTTTTATGGTTTTGCTTCTATATTTGATGCCAAATTAAAAAAAAAGTAGTGAAACTATTTGAAAAGCTTTATATGAACGTAGTTTTTAGCCAGGAGAGCCATAGTCTTTTTGTTTGTTTGTTTTAAGGTTTTTATTTTTAAGTAATCTCTACACCCAACGCGGGCCTCAAACTCACAACCCCGAGATCAAGAGTTTCGTGCTCTATTGACTGAGCCAGCCAGACACCCCAGGAAATCCATATGCCTTTTTTAAGTTTATTCATTTATTTTGCAGAGTCCGATGTGGGGCTTGAACCTATGAACTGTGAGATCATGACCTGAGACGATCAAGAGTCAGATGCTTAACCAACTGAGCCACCTAGGTGCCCCTAGGAGAGCCATGTTCTTAACTTTCCTTTCAGTAGCACTGTATATTTGTTTTTATTTTTCATTTTTTTAAGGAAGCTCTACGTTCAACGTGGGGCCTGAATTCACTCCCCTGAGATCAAGACTCACGTGCACCACCAACTGAGCCAGCCAGGTGCCCCAACACTGTACATTTTTAATGGCTTTTTACTGCAATAAGTCTTCAGGTTTAATGTACAAACACATCAGAAAAATCTAATGATGGTTTGGCTGTTTTATTTATAATTTAAGAGATACTTAGGAATTTGCTGGGAGACAACAGATAAATTATCATTACTTGAGATGAGAGCAGACATCATAAGTGATGCATTTATTTCATTTTAAAAAAGCCTATATTCTGGGTGATTTTCTTCAGCATATACTTATTTTTAACAAGATAATGTGTATATCTAATTTTTTTCATTTTAAGGAATTCATAGCCTAAAATTATCAAATTAACAGGTGAATATTCTTTTTACCTGAACTCTGCTTTTAGAGCAGAGTCAAGATTTAAAAATCCTTCCAGGATATATCCTGGCTTTGATACACAATTCTTTTTTGTTTTTTTTTTTTTTTTTAATTTTTAGAAACGCTTATTTTTGAGAGACAGAGACAGAGACAGAGTGCAAGCGGGGGAGGAGCAGAGAGAGAGGGAGACACAGAATCCAAAGCAGGCTCCAGGCCCTGAGCTGTCAGCACAGAGCCCGACGCGGGGCTCGAACCCATAAGCTGTGAGATCGTGACCTGAGCTGAAGTCGGATGCTGAACCGACTGAGCCACCCAGGTGCCCCGGAACAGAATTCTTATTTAATCACCCCTCTGCTTGTAAACTTCTCTTTCAGTTTACCTGACAAATATTTACTGAGTGCTTTCCTGTGTGCCCGGAGCAGTGCTCAGTTAGGAAGATACAAAGATTGGGGACTCCTTGAGGGAGGAGCAGGGAGGGTGTCTCAGGCAGATGAAGCCGCACAGTGGGGACATAGGGTGCACTAAAGCATGGCCACTGGACACATTATCTCTATCTGATGGCGATAAATACAATGCCTCTCTAAACTGCCTTTTTCAAACACTTTGAAAATGAGAATGCAAAATCAGGTATGTGATTTAAAAAGTTTTTTTTGTCTACCACCACCACACCTGATACAAACACTTTGGTTTGGGGTTTAAGGCAGTTGTTAATAGAGGGGGATACTTAAGGATCGATTTCGTTTGCTCATGTCATAGATGTGCAAAGACTTACTTGGGCATGTGGATTTGGGAATCATCTATGAATGAGGCACTCAGGGGTAGCCACGGGGAAGAAAAAAAACTTACAGAGTTTACTAGACTTACAGATTTTACTAGAATCTAGAGACTACAGAAAACACAAGATGGAAGAAAGGGCAAGAACTTCCAAATTTCCCATTCAGTGCTAATCCTTTTTTTTAGAGAGTAAGGATAGTCAGAACCCGTGGGCCCTTGGGTCCCCAGCAATTGGACCTTCCTTGTCACCTGCTCAGTCCCTCTGTATTTGCTGTCCTACCCCAACTCCTATCTTAGTCCCATAACCTCATTCATTGGACCCCCAAGTATAAAAGTTGCCACATCCGGGAACTACTACCATTCTGGCTTCTCATTCTCCTTCCCTCCAGCCATTCCCCTCCTCGCCCTTTTTGTCCTCTCCTTTTGTCCCTTTTCCTATTGTTTCCTGGCTTGCTGGCTTACCATCCCCACTTATGGCTGTTCTGTGCCTCCTTCCCCCAAAACTCAGTATCCTTCTTCTCTTTTGAACATGTCAAAGACGGGAAGAGTGCTTGCCTACACTTTACTCCTGCCAGTGGGGAGGAATTCTGTATATGCATATGCGTGCATACACGCACGCATATGTACGCATGTGTGCCGGCAAAACAATCGTGTTTTTGTGCTTGTTTGTATTGTGAGAAAGGGGATAGCTACTATATGAATCCCAGACATAGTCATAGGTGTAAATCCTTTGCGGGACCGTAAGGATCCACACAGCTCTGTTAAGGAAATTGACATGTGAGAAGGTACTTCTAAAAGATGAAGTTACTCACGACTTTCCAACATAGTCAACCTTTGAGAAACATCTGGGATTTTCTGTTTTGATTTTAGCAAGGCTACATATCTGAGTATCTAGTAAAAAAAAAATTAATGTATTTGATACTCAGTTTCCTGAAACAACTCAAGGAGGTGCGCACACACACACGTATATGTGGCCATTCTGTGAACGGTTCCATTTTCTATAATAAGGCACCCTGAATGTTTTAAGATTTTTGCTCTGTTGTGCGGAAGTCCATTTTTTTGTGTGCTCTAAAAGGTTTAACATTTTCTACTTGGTCACCTTCCAAATACTCTTACTGATTGGTAGAACAGAACAGAACACACGATTTGGCTTAATCTGTGGTCCGATCTGAGCAATGCAAATAATGTGGATATCCCAGATTAGTCCGAGGAGACACTGTCAGAATCGAAGAGAAGCTTACACGGCGCCTGCTCACACAAACTGTGGTTAATGCTATCAGTCTCTAGTTGTACCTACCACAGGATTAACCAAAACTTGCAAGGAAGAGGTAGGTCAGTTCTTAGGGAATATCAGGAAAATATGGAGAGAGAGGACAGATATGCGACATCATGGTCAATTCATCGAGTGGGGTGGTGGCGTTTATTTACTTTTTTCTCCCTCCTCCTATTTAAACACCTTCTGCAGTGAAGATTTTGCAAATGGATTCTAGAGTGGGAGTCTTAGACCAGCAGATGGAACATTGGGCAAGTTAACATCTCTGGGCCTCAGTTCTTCATCTGTACAAAGAGGGTACTGAGCAAGGTGATGTGTAAGCATTCTAAAAGTTCTAAAATTCTTCTCTTTCTACATTGGGAACCAGGGAATTCCATGTCGCAAGATTTGGCCAAGAATGACACTTTTTGTGGCCTTGGCCAAGTCCCCACATTGTCCTTTGTTTATGACATCTCTGAAATATGCACTTCACAGGTACTTTTAAGTGATTCATTAATGTTCCTAAAATGCTTTGACGAGCGTTTGCGTATGTTGTCTTTCTATCTTGCGTGTTTTGCGCGGTGGGGTCCATAGTAGAAACCAAATGTTCCATAAATGAAATCACTGTTTCCTATGAAGTCAATGAGGGTTTTTGACATTTCCCAGCCTAAATATTAAAGTAGTGGGACACTGAGCCTGCATAAAATTATATTTAAAACCCACACTTAATCATTTGCTCCCTTTCACTCTGTAGGTGAAAACATTTTCAGTTCCAGAATGTAATGGTAATTACACTCGATAGTTGGCTACTGGAGTCGCCGTCAGGGTAGTAAAATCTGATTCATTTGGACTCTGCTAATTTGCAATTGGGGTGATTTTACCTGGCTGAAGTTTATTTCTAAACAATGTATGAAGAATGATGTTAACCAAATTAATAGCGTAAAGCGTATTTCGTGGACTATATTTATGCTTAAAGGAATTCTTTTTAAAGCCTTTGGCATATTAGTTGCTTGCTCATGAGAGATAATTACAAAGGACTCCTAGCAATTTATTAAAGCAGAAAAACTGAACAGAAATAAATGGTCACCATCAGATGTAAGCTTTTAGGGTTTGGGGTCCTTATAAGCACCGAGGGTGGTGTGGAGGGAGCAGTCTTATTCTCTTTTCACTTTGAGCAAATATTACAATTGTCAGAGGTCCACAAGAGCAGGTTCTAAACTTCAAGAGAAATCTAGGTTGGAAATTGACATAGATGATTTGTTGGTGCTGGTTGATTCCTGTGGGACCTGAGGTTAGACAAAGATTATGTTGCTTTTTTTGAATAAGTTGATTGTTCACAGAAAGCTAATAACTGCAGAACCTTTGCAATAAAGTCATCTTCACCTGTTTGGAGATTTGGAAAACTATACATTCACCCTATTTCCCCCTCATAAATGTTGAGTGCACTTTACAGACCGCTCGAAACGCTTCACTAACCATGTTTTTATATAGGTTTGGCGGGGGGCGGGGGGGTCTTTGTTCTCAGAAGTTCTATTTGCAGTTACTGTTTTGTAAGATTTTCCGAAGCTGGAAAGTGGTTGAGCTTCCTTTCTAAAACGTCCCCTCCTTGCTACCTACAGCTAGTTTGTGTAGCTGTTTTGTGTTTTATATTTGTAAATGTTTGAGAATGCTTCACCTTTTTGGAATGGAACATTCCAAACTTGCTTGATGGGTGTGTGTGTGTGTGTGGGTGTGTGTGTGTGTGTGTGTGTGTGTGTTTTATTTTATTCTTGGGGTTTCCAACAAGTTGCCGCTCCTGATTGTTGTACCCGGAAACTTTTTGTCCCATAACTCTTCAGAGTTATTACACAAAGCCTTCTAATGTAAAATATTTACTATGGTTTATTTGCATTAGTGGTGCTTTTTGTTTTTAACCTTTTACATGTACTTTGCTCATTAGGGTATTGATAAATACTCCTTTCTCAGATTCCTCTGAAGATTTCTATGAGACAGTTTTGTGTGTGGGTACTAAAAAGAGAAATATAATTTAACTTTTTCAGTTGCTTGCCTGGCTTTTTGGGGGTGTTTGTGTGGGATAGATTGGATTCAAAATTATTTGTGAGTTAGTGATGGCTGACATCTCCTTACTATTTGATAGCGTTTGTGCATTACTGGTCAGAATTTCACAAGAACCTTTCTCTCCATATATGTATGTTTGCTTGTGGTGTGTGTATATACCGAATGTACATGTATGGTTGGCTTTCATAGGAAAATACTTTGGGCCTGAATATGGATGTGGATCTTAAAGGACGGTTAGTTGTGATTACCTTAGCTCATTGCACACTGTATTTCTGGTACATTAAATTCTGTATTTTGGAAGTTTTCAAAGTAGTTGCTTCCTCTGGTCACATTCATCTGTGCCTTTTTTGAATACAGATAAGAGAGCCTCTTAAGGGACCACATCTCAATCTTTTCAATTAAAACTAGGAATAATTTCGAAAGAGTATCTGAAAGCCAGCTACTTAAGTTAGAAGCAGAAGTTTATTGTTTGCATACAAACTTGAAAAGAAATATGAGCTCTTTGTCACTGCAGTGATTTTTTTTGGTGGCTTCCGCGACAAGGGCAGTCTGCTTTTCCTAAGCTTGCATTGGCGAAGGCAGATAATTCTGGTTATATAGGTAGATGTTGAGTGATGGCGACTTGCCTACATCGGAGGTGAAATTGTAAAATTCTTCAGCCTGTAAATAAAGAGTTCAGCATAATACCCGTCTGCCCTATGTTCACGTCTCAGAATCGTGTAGAAAATTTGTGAGTTGGATGCTTGAAAGAGAAACTTAAAACAACCCCCCCGCCCCGCCCCCATCACTTTCAGGGCACTTACGAGGATGCTATTTTCTGGCAGTGTTTTAAAACAATATAGATGAAACGTCTACTTGCCACTGCTTTCGCGAAATACCTCCAGTTGCCTTTGACAGCAGCTTGAATTTTTCAATCTCCTTGTCAGTCACTAACCCCTAGAGGTTACCGGACCCGCCGCTGAGCTTTGGAACGGTCCCTGCTGGACACCTGCTTGGCCGGCAGCATTGGTCTCTCCTCTAGGCAATTTGTGAGCTCTTTGGGGGTGGGGGGGGGGAAGCGAGGGGGGGGTGAGCGCGAGGGGACGTAGGGGAGAGAAGAAGGGGAGGGCAGCCTTGAATTAGATTGTTGATAGCGTCCCTCCGAGGACTGCTATTAAGAGCACACTACTCTGTGCTCTGCTGCAGAAGACAGAGTGGTATTCGTGTTACCACAGCATGTTGTCACTGTATGCGATTTTGCTCATCCCGGCTTGGAAATAAGAATAGGGAAAGGAGAGCAACTTGAATCAGAAGCCGCTAGAAGAGCGGGCAGAGTTCCGCAGCAGTTTATATTTGTTCTTACATTTTGCCTTCTTCTAACTGGAAAACAGAGAGACTGGCAGTTTTTAAACGGGCTTTTCCCATAATGGCATTCTTGTATTGTGTGGCCAGAGCTCGCACAGGAGGAAAGCAGGCTGCCGAATTTAGTCACTGATCTCTATTAGCTGTGGCCTAAGGCTATGCTGAGGTTTATATCCCATTTGTATTGTTGCAGCTCAAAAGAAGAATGTTCAGAGGATGACAAGTGTATTCTGAGTAGGTATGTTGTTTCATTTTCCTGTGAAACCCTTCTGTTTTTTTTTTCCTGCTACTATTGGTCAGAAATCAGGTTAATAGGCGCAGAATATAGTACAGGGCTGCAGTATCCCTGTTAAGGTAGAACAATGGTGTTGCAAGCTTAAAAAAAAAAAAAAAAAAGAGAGAGAGAGAGAGAGAGACAGAAAGAAAAAGAAAGAAAACCCCAGCCGCTTTTATTAAATAAAGCTGCATTGTGTGGTATGCACGGTGCAGTCTTAAAAAAATATATATATATACTGCAGTCAACGCTTTCCTAACGAGGTGGCACTATTGTTGAGTTAGAACGATAGAATCATCATCTTGCTTTAGGGGACAGGAGGATTTAAAGGAGGTACCTTGCAGCCCTATTTTACAGATTGGAAGCGTCGGTTTCAGGGCACTGGCAGGATCGTTGGCTTGTTCTCGGCGGCCGCCGCTGCCTTGTCGGGGCTGCGTGGAATGGAAGTCCTAGTTGGTACTCTGTCATGGAAACGCTGTTTACTGTTATTGTAGTACCGTAGTGACAACATGCCATTGAAATGGAAAACGGGCTCTCCTGCTATCTGGAAATTCCCAGTTCCTGTGCTTAAAACATCCAGGTCAACTCCACTTTCTCCAGCATACATGTAAGTGAGAGAAAAGAGGATATTAAAGTGGGCTTTCATTCGTGGATCAACCTTGTGGCAAAAAAAAAAAAAGGGGGGGGGGTGGTGGTAAAAATCCCAAGCAGCGACATCCCAAAACCCACAAGATCAAAAACCTCAAGCTTGCTTATCATTAAATATATTGGCATGCCCACGTCTTACCTTCGGTTTGTTGTCCTAGGAGTTTGTTTATTTTCATTTAACGTGCTTAATGGTGATCGAATTACTGATGTAAAAAAGTCTAAAGGTATACCTAAGGAATTGCATAAGGATAAACTTTGATCTTTTACACTGGTTGGATTTTTTTGCTGAATTTTTGTATATCTGAAATACTTAGATGACTTCTTTTGTGGTTGATGTTGGTGTGGTGTTAAATAGGGAAATGTGTTCTATAATTTTTTTTTTTTTTGATGAATCTGAAACATTCGGAGTTAACGCATTGATCAGAAAATGGGTCTTTTAATCCGGACTTTTATTCTTGCGTTGCGTATGAATATTAATAAGTTTGGTGTTCATATCTTTCCCGGTTGTATAATTCAAGTTCAGAAGTGTAAGTTCAAATCTGTGCAAGTTACGGTTCTATGAATAGCTACATATCTACATGGAGTTGCAAAGTATGTTCTACAAATGCCTATTTTAGAAATTTATTTTAAGTAAATATATACTAAAACATATTGGGAAGTCTTGCTAGAATTTTTCAAAATCTTATTTTTTTTAATTTGCAAACTGTTGCCTTAGAAACAAAATCCAGGAGTTGTAATAAAATATCCTTTGGAAATACTGTCTGTGAAGCTTCTTTTTTTCCTTTCGGTGGAGGAAGGAATAAGGGCAAGGTAGACCCTTTTTTTTTTTTTTTAATATTGGTACGAAAAGGGCTTATGAGTGCAAGGCTGTTTCAACTGTATTTCCTTGAAAATATCTTTCAGTAGGAAAGATGTGGAAAATTCTTCCTGCTTTAGGTTAATTGTGTGTTTAGAAAGCCGGTGAGGTGCCATTCTGTTACTTAGGTTTTTTTTCTGCTAGGTTCACATGCACAGTGGTGTCTTCTCTGGTTCTTTGAAAGGATTTCAGCTGCCGAGGAAGGGTGCCCATCTTCTCAGTCCAAACGCATCTTTCCCTAGAAAGTGCTGAAAAATGAGCACATTTCAAAGTGAAATCCCGTCATCGTGTCGTTTTCAGATAATTTTTTATGTCCTTCCTTAGAGATGCTTCAGGTGATTTTCTCCGTCTGTTAATTTTACTCTTCCTGTAAAGTTAAAACTTTATATTTGTAAGAAAAAAAAAGGGGGGGAAGGTTGGTTCTACTTGTTTCTCAAAAGCTGAATGTGTCAAAAGCACAGATTAGTGGAGGTGCCGAGTTAATGGAGCTCCTTCAAATAATTTGAGAAAATGAGATGTGCCTGTTGACTTTATGAATCTTGGCTGGTGAGAAATGAGCAAAGATTTACCAAAAGCAACTTAATTGTGAAAACAAAACAAAGCATACATGCCCCAAAACTTGAAATCAGTAGGGTACAATAAATAATGGCTAATAATGAGTGTTATCTTCCTACTATGTTTTACTATACAGAAGATCCAAATTGCAGCTGGTTTTCCAGTTTTTAGAGACGGTTAAAACATTTTTTTATACTGTATTAATTCATACTAGCCACAGGCTCGGATACAGCCTAGTAAAACATCTTGAATGAATCCCTTTCTTCCTTTTAAGCAGTCACCTCTTTGACCTGATGATATGAATGAATTGATATAGATGGCAGAAGCTAGAAAATTCCACAGAGCTTTGCATGTTGATGTTGATTCTTGGTAGTGGCACAGAGGTAGAACGGACAAATATACTTGAAGGGCTGGCGTTAGGTTACACTGTTTTGACATTGTGACAGTCTGTGTTATTAAATTGGCCTTAACTTATTTTTCTTTATAAATAAATTAACACAGGCTTTAAAATATTATGTAAATGTACACAGGGAAAACGTTAAATATAGGAAAAGACTAGCGTGGGGAGGTTAAATTGGGCTTGGTAATACATTGCTTAGTTTTTGACTGTTTTAGGTTGGAGTTCATTGTCTTACTTGGCCAGAAATAAAAATATCATGGGTAACATGTTGTAACTATTCCACAACACTTCACACACAAGGATACTTAAGTTGAGCATCATTTTCGCTCGCAAAAATTATAAAGACTAAGTTAAAACACCGAGTCAAGAAACATTATATTTGCTCTCACAGTTGCTGAGCCGGCAGACACAGGTTAAATGGTTCTTGGTGTCTTTGAGTCTAAAGCCTTTGCCCTATGATGGAACAGTTTAATTCCGACTTTCTGGTCAATTGCGATATTTTAGAATTTGTCTACAAGCTCACGTATAAACATTTAAAATATTATCTTGGATATAGAGTTCTGGACAGTGACGAGAAACATCCTTTTATACGTTTGCTTGGGTAGTATTGGTTTGTAGCGTTTTCGCATTATTTACTGTGATTTGTCAGATACACGTGACGTGGTTTTCGTGGAAGACGTGGGTCGTTTTTCCTAGACTGAAAATTCAAGAAAAATATTTTCGGTTGTAGTCAAAATGTGCTGTAGTAATTGAGCAAGCATGGAAAAACTGTCAAGGCTCCTTGTGGGCTCGTTCTCAACCTGGTATAGGTGCCCCTCAGCTAGAGCTCCTGTGTTGGTGCCGTAGGTAGGGCGGTGCTGGCACGCTGGTGAAAGGTACAAGAGACAACATTTCAGTTACTGCAAACACTGCGCAGAAAGGCAGTTCTTCCCTTGTGGATTTCAAACCCAAGTGGGTCTTCTTTCTCCGTCTTGAAAGCCTGACTGAGAGTTGCAAGCTCTCCATATTTTTCAGGTTGATTGATGATAAGGACAATGTTTATGACGACATTAAAGAAAATGGTTTCTTCCATAGCATAAAGCGCCCTCCGCACTCTATTATCGTATGCTTCGGGAATAGTGGAGTCGTACCTTGAAGACAAAAGATTTAGGGGAAAAAAAATCCTTTGGCCTTCAGGTAGCTTGGTTACCAAATACTTCGTCTTTAACTGGGTAGATCTGGTCTTCCTTCAGCTTCCATTTTGCACCCTTGCAGGGTGGTGTGCCACCCATGTGGAATGGGATTCTCTGAAGGGACCGTCTTGATGGAAATCTGAGTGACGTGTTTGCGTTACCCTCTGTTCAACAGTAGGTTGAAGTTCAGCCTTAGCCTGAGGGAGGATCTCCTGGTCAGTGTAAACTGAATTAGTAAAGACTGCGCTCCTGACAGGTGTGCACCGTATAAATTAACCTGTCCTTTTGCCTAAATTAATAAAGCTGAAAGGGCAGTCACATCTAAGTGGCTTTCTGGTATTTTGGTATTCATTGTTTTAAAACAGCAAATGGTTCCTTCAGGCTAATGTTCTACGGTTAACGTATTGTTAGTTTCTAAGGGCACACTGAGATAGAACGGATTAGCATTAGCAATCCTTTCATGTTTTTTTTCACAAGCAGTAAACTTTGGATAATAACCGTGTGGCAAAAAGAGGAAGACAATGGGTAGGAATTAACCAGTGCAATGTAACAGTGAATTCTAGCAAGGCAGACGCTGTGAGATGTTTTCCTTCGAATTTCACCTTTCTCAGGCTAAAAGGCAGTGAGCATAGAAGGAGTCTAGTAAATTAGACTTGTCCCCCTTTGGCTAATGCACTTGCATTCGGTTAGCTTCCTGTTTACAATTATTTTGTTTAATATGTAAAATGGAGTTTGTAGTAAATATCAATAGCACAGTATTTTACAGCAACTGCTTTCTATCATTTCATCATTAGAATTCAGTATCTGGATTTCCTGAGAAAAGATTGTGCATCCTAGATAAGTATCCCTTGTTTATGGGTGATTCAAAAAAGAGATCAAATAAAACTAGGCATTTTCTAAATTTGACATCTTTTCTGTTCCCTAAGATTGTCTTCGCCGCCCCCCCCCCAATTTAGGGAATAAAATAAAACCTTGTGGTTTTAGAAATCGTATTTTATTTAGCAAAATACTTCTTAAATTGATAATCTCAAATTAGAAAAGAATGTATGTAGCCACTTTCACCATTAGCGTCTACATAAACTTTTATTTCTGTCTGCTTAATTTGTTTTTACTAAATGCTCACTCTAACAAAATTACGCGGAGAAAAAAACGTAAA
Organism: Panthera uncia; assembly: GCF_023721935.1. Lineage (NCBI taxonomy): Eukaryota > Metazoa > Chordata > Mammalia > Carnivora > Felidae > Panthera > Panthera uncia. The sequence goes on from NW_026059544.1 coordinate 13,902, forward strand.
CGTAAGCTCCTTTAAGACTTACTGATGGAAAACCATAGAGATAAATGTGACCTTAGAGGTCCTTTAGAGAACCTAAACCCCCTTTAAAGCAGGAATCCTTTCTGCGACACCTCTGAAAGATGGTAATACACATTCTCCTTAATCACTGTCTGTGACAGAGAGCTCACTACCTCACTCCTTGCATTGAGTCTTGTTTTCCAGACCTTTCACTCTGCTGGCTGTCCTCACCCAGATAGTTTTTTTGTGTTAATCGTTATACAAGATAATACATCTGAAAGCAGTGCTCCCTGGGTGGTCCAACTAGAAGACACTTTGCCCCTTTTATATAGATGCTCTGCTTGTCTTAGAGCCTGGGATCATATCATTTTTTAATCATAGGATTCACACCGTTCCATAGTGAATTCAGCGTTTACAAACTTCCTTCCCAGATTTTTTAGTCTGAGGAAGCCTGGCATGTGCAAGTGAACGTAAAACTTTGTTTTAAAGCCAATTGTGTGTGTGTTTTGAAAGATCTCTTGAAGTCCTTTTTACATGACTGAAGAATACAGCACAAAGAAACTTGCAAGACAGAAAGCTAGTATTTCTGATGTTTTCAGAACTTTCCAAGAATTCTACCTGTCAAGAATTAATCTAGATTCATTTTTTTTTATATACTTTAATGTTCCTTCCAAGTACCCCTGGAAACACTCGCCGCAGAGGGAAGAGGCAGAAATGCAAATCTCACATCCTCATGGGAAGTCTGGAGTTACTAAGAATTCTAAGGATTCCAGACATTCTGCTTGAAAGTTAGAATATTTAGAGGAGAACCTAAGTAGGGCCCAGTGAGGGGGAGGGGAAAGAAAGATGTAAGAGAGAGGCAAGAATTTGTGTTAATGACTTGAACTTGTGGTTTAAAGAGTCAAGAATTGCAAGCGCTGTGCATGACGGTATTTTAAATCGAAATGGCAACCACTGTGTATTGCTTTCTTTCCTCAAGACTGTCAGAAAGAGGCAGGGTCCGTGGAAGATTCTTGGGGAATTGGTATATAAAGAAGTCTTCCTCTCTCTCTGCTCCTTCTCCACTCATACTGTCTGTCTCTTTCTCAATTTATTTTACTCGCATGAAAATTCTGAGCCAAGATAATCAGGTTAATTTTTTTTAAAGGTTTATTTATCTTTGAGACAGAGCGAGAGACAAAGTGCAAGCCGGGGAGAGGCAGACAGAAGGAGACACAGAATCCGAAGCAGGCTCCAGGCTCTGAACTGTCAGCACAGAGCCTGACGCGGGGCTCGAACTGGTGAACCGTGCGATCATGACCTGAGCCGAAGTCGGACGCTTAACCGACTGAGCCACTCAGGCGCCCCTCAGGTTAATTTTTATTTACTGTATTTTCAGTATTGATAATGGGTTTAATGGGAACGAAAACACTATAGATGAGAAAGGTGTCTGGGCCAAATGTGAAGGTAGGAATTGAAAATAGATACCAGATTTGATTTTACTTTTAAGATTTTTTTAAGAATTTATTTATAAAATTTTTTAAAGTTTATTTACTTTTGAAGGAGAGAGAGAGACAGAGCATGAGCAAGGGAGGGGCAGAGAGCGAGGGAGACACAGAATCTGAAGCAGGCTCCAGGCTCTGAGCTCTCGGCACAGGGCCCGACATGGGGCTCGAACTCACGAACTATGAGATCATGACCTGAGTTGGAGTCAGACACTTAACTGACTGAGCCACTCAGCTGCCCCTAAAGATCTTATTTTTAAGTAATGTTTACATCCTGCATGAGGCTCAAACTTACTACCCCGAGATCAAGAATCCCATGCTCCACTGTCTGAGCCAGCCAGGTGCCTTGAAAATACCTAACAGATTTTATTTTATTTTTTTAATTTTTTTGAAGTTTATTAACTTTTGAGAGAGAAAGAGAGAAATAGAGAGGGAGCACACACAAGTGGGAAGGGGCAGAGAGAGAGGGAGACAGAAGATCTGAAGCAGGCTTCACGAACCATGAGATCGTGACCTGAGCTGAAGTTGGATGCTAAACCGACTGAGCCACCCAGGCACCCCAATACCAGATTTTAAAGTGAATATTACATAGGATGGAAAATGATCCAATTTATATTTAAACTTGACAGTAACCTTTTTTTTAAAAAAAAAAAAATTTAATGTTTTATTTTATTTTTTGAGAGACAGAGAGAAACAGAGCACAAGCAGGGGAGGGGCAGAGAGAGAGGGAGACACAGAATCCAAAGCAGGCTCTGAGCTGTCAGCACAGAGCCCGATGCGGGGCTTGAATCCATGAATGCGAGATCGTGACCTGAGCCGAAGTCAGACGCTCAACCAACTGAACCATGCAGGCTCCCCGATGGTCACGTTTTTAAACAAGAGGAACGGAATGCCATCCTATAAGTTGGACAGATCGTAGGTGCTTTATATAGCACACAAGGGTACATATTTTACCTTTCAAGCAGCAAGAATTTGATCCTGGTCCGTAGGATGTAATCTTTGTGAAAAATAAAATTATACTGTGTTTTCTTTTTTGTTTGTTTGTTTGTTTTTTTTTTGTTTTTTGTTTTTTGTTTTTTCAACATTTATTTATTTTTGAGACAGAGAGAGACAGAGCATGAACGGGGGAGGGTCAGAGAGAGGGAGACACAGAATCTGAAACAGGCTCCAGGCTCCGAGCTGTCAGCACAGAGCCCGACGCGGGGCTTGAACTCACGGACCGCGAGATCATGACCTGAGCTGAAGTCGGCCGTTTAACCGACTGAGCCACCCAGGCGCCCCTATCCTCTGTTTTCAATGATAGTGAAATATTTTCTCTGGTGTGACATCCTATGACGAGGGCATATGTTGTTTTTGCCCCATGTTGCCACATTTATGGTATGGTAAGATAAGAGCATCTCCAGCTGTGTGGAGATAGGGAGATGATTCAGTAGAGAAAAGCAATTAACTTAGCCTTCCCTAAGAAAAATATAAATAAAAACACCTTTCAGAGCTCCGGGAACTTAAAACTTGAATCTAGCCTGTCGAACCAGTATTATAAATTTCATATGAAATGCATTTGTTTGCAACGTTGAAAAGCTGTCAAGCACTTTGCAGACTGCCTCCCAAACGCGCTCTCAGGGTAAATCTCCGTTTTACACCAAAGGGCACAGTGGTTCCGAGAGGTTAATTACCTTGCTCACTGTTTACACTTCAAGGAAGACGTACAGTGAGAATTCAAACTCAGGTCTGCTTGATTTCAAAGCTCTTAACTTCGCTAATGCCTTTTTTGTCTTTATAGACATTTGCTAGTTTCATGCCAGCTCTTAATTAGATGATATCTCCCTAGGATTAGAAGAACAGGGGCGCCTGGGTGGCTCAGTCGGTTACGTGTCCGACTTCGGCTCAGGTCATGATCTCGCGATCTGTGAGTTCGAGCCCCGCGTCGGGCTCTGTGCTGACAGCTCAGAGCCTGGAGCCTGTTTCAGATTCTGTGTCTCCCTCTCTCTCTGACCCTCCCCCGTTCATGCTGTGTCTATGTCTCAAAAATAAATAAACGTTAAAAAAACATTTAAAAAAAAAAAAAAGAAGAACAAAGAAGTAGGATAAATGAGGGAAGCTTTTTTGAAGGGAGCGGTGGTGTAAGGAGAAGTCAGCTTTACTGGGCCGTGCGGTCAAGTGGTGATGTTGTAGGAAAATATTGGGGCGGTTCTCTTTCCTCTCTGATAATATCAGGATGAATTTCACGGTTCCCTGTTTCTCTAGAAGCGCTATTCTACCTTTGTTGGCTACCCACCCTCTCCCACCATGGACAGCGCTCTGTCGTGCTCTTTGTAGTACTTTCCCAGGATTCTCCTGAGTCAGTATTGAGCCCAGAAGTCTCATATGGGTCTCACTGGGCTAACGTGAAGGCATCCGCAGGGCTGTGATCGCCGCATCTGAGGCTCTCGGGGAGAATCCATTAACTGCTCATTGGGGTCACTGGCAGAACTCCGTTCTCCTCAGTGGTAGGACCAACGAGGTTCCCGTCTGCTTGCTGGCTAGAAGCTGAGAGTTGAGGTCAGCTGCTAGAGGCGGCCTGCATTTCTTGCCTTGTGCTCCCTTCCAACGTCTTCAACACCGACAACGAAAAGAGTCCTTTTCACATGAATCTTTTCCTTTTTTTTTTTTTTTACGTTTATTTATTTATTTTGGGAGAGAGAGAGACCGAGTGCAAGTGGGGGAGGGGCAGAGAGAGAGAGAGAGAGAGAATCCCAATCAGGCTCCGCTCTGTCCGCGCAGAGCCCCATGCGGGGCTCAAACTCGCAAACCGGGAGATCGTGACCTGAGCCAAAGTCAGACACTTAAGGCACTGAGCCACCCGGGCGCCCCTTCTCATGAACTGTTTTCTGACCTGCTCTTCTGCCTTCCTCTTCCACTTCTGAGGGCTCGTGTGATTAGATTGGGCCCGCCTGGATAATACAGGAGGGGTTCTACAAATTTTACATTTTTATTACTAAGCCAAATTTATTAATCTCTGCGCCAGTGGTTTTGCTCGTGAAAATTATAATAATTCAAACATAACTAGGCAGGTCTCAAACTCTGCAACGGTGATTTCCTGGAAATCTTATTTACAAGTAGAATTCTCCAGGGACAGCACTATAATCTGGGGTTGTGTTGAAAGCCTCATTATTATGCTCCAAGTCCTATAAAATAAGCACAAATGTATTGTATGCATCAATTTTACAAGTATACACAAACACATAAAATGCAAGTGTGAGTTAAAACTAAGATGGCAATCATTTAAAAAGTTTATTGTTGATTTGACTTCTTAAAATGCAGACTATTTTTGAGATCATTTGCATGGTCCAAGTCTCCTTTTATTTATTTATTTATTTATTTATTTATTTTTAAAGGTTTTTTTTTTTTTTTTTTAATGCTTATTTCTTTTTGAGAGAGAGAGAGACAGAGTGCGATCAGGGGAGGGCCAGAGAGAGAGGGAGACACAGAATCCGAAGCAGGCTCCAGGCTCTGAGCTGTCAGCACGGAGCCCGCCCGATGCGGGGCTTGAACCCACGAACCGTGAGATCATGACCTGAGCCGAAATTCAACGCTTAACCAACTGAGCCACACAGGCTCCCCTGAGGAAAACGTTTAAAAAGCCTCTGCAATCCTTTCCACTTTCTCCAACTATTTTCATTTTATTTGGAGAACTGTCCAGAATTAGATAAAGCATGAGGGCTATAAGAGAGTAATATTTAACAACTACAAGGTCTTCACATATCTCCGGAAAGACATATAGACAGTATAAGTTGTAGAGAACCTTCAAAAAAAAAAAACCTTCAAAAGATATTACACAGTTAGCTGGCACATGATTATGTGGCTGTTGCCATGCTGATGCCCTCAGTGCTTGTGCAGAGGAAAACACGGAAATTTGGATGTTACTTAGTTAACATCTGTGGAGTAAGATAGGAACAATAAAATAACAAATGAGGGTGGTCTATGCCACTCAGCTATTGAGCATAAACTGGGTTCTCCAGCAAGTTGGTATGGCCTGAGAAGTGACATTTCTAAACTTGGGAGGTGAGTGTGGGAATGTTCCGAGCTCAGAACCGGTTATTTAACTCTCTGGACATTGTCTGCCTTCTATTATGGAAGGTACAGGGGCTTGATTGAGTTTTTGATTTCAAAGGGTTGGAAAGCCACACCTGGGTGGCTCAGTCTGTTGAGCGTCCGACTCTTGATTTCAGCTCAGGTCATGATCCCACAGTCATGGGATCGAGCCCCATGTCAGGCTCCATGCTGAGCATAGAGCCTGCTTAAGATTCTCTCTCTCTCTCCCTCTCCCTCTCCCTCTCCCTTTGTCCCTCTCCCCCCCCACCCCCCGCCTTTCTCTAAAATAAAAAATTTTTAAAAAAATTAAGAGGGTTGGATCCTGTATTTTACAGCACTAACATTTCGAGCAGGAAACATCATGAGAATGATCCCACCGATCAGTGGGATAAGACCATGCTGTCTTGAAAAGAGCATACTTATAAGGGTGCCTGGCTGGCTCAGTTTGTAGAGCACACAACTCTTAATCTCTGGGTGGTGAGTTCAAGCGCTACTTTGGGCATAAAGCTTACTTTTTAAAAAAAAAAAAAAGAATATGGGGGCGCCTGGGTGGCTCAGTCGGTTGAGCGTCCGACTTCAGCTCAGGTCACAATCTTGCGGTCCGTGAGTTCAAGCCCCGCGTCGGGCTCTGGGCTGATGGCTCAGAGCCTGGAGCCTGCTTCCGATTCTGTGTCTTCCTCTCTGCCCCTCCCCCATTCATGCTCTGTCTCTGTCTGTCTCAAAAATAAATAAACATTAAAAAAAAATTAAAAAAAAATAAATAAAAGAATATAATTATTATATTCAGGGGCAGTTCTTTGAATCCAAAAGCTGGAAGGAACCTTACAAATTATTTTTTGTCATACCTTTATACCTTGAAAGAGAATGCGATATTTATGTTGGATCACTTTTCCTTAATGCATGTTTGTATTTGATGATTTCAACCCATTCTTTTTTCTTAATGCTTATTTGTTTTTGAGAGAGAGAGAGAGAAAACACAAGTGGTGGAGGGGCAGAGAGAGAGGGGGACAGAGGATCTGAAGCAGGCTCTGTGCTGACAACAGAAAGCTTGATGTGGGGCTTGAACCCACAAACCTGAGCCACCCAGGTGCCCTGATGGTTCAACCCATTCTTAATTTATATTTCCCTTTTATTATTTTATCCCATTCTATCAACTATATTACAAATTAATGTTTAAGACTAGTTTACTACGGGGGAGCCTGGGTAGCTCAGTCGGTTAAGCGTCCGACTTTGGCTCAGGTCCTGATCTCATGGCTTGTGGGTTCGGGCCCCATGTCAGGCTCTGTGCTGACAGCTCGGGGCCTAGAGCCTGCTTCAGAGTCTGTGTCTCCCTCTGTCTCTGCCCCTCCCCTGCTTGTGCTTTGTCTCTCTCTTTCTCTCAAAAATAAATAAAAATAAATAAAAATTTTTTAAAAAGACTGGTTTACTATAGAAGCCTCAACTACATTTGTCTTTATAGATGGGGTTACACTGGAGCTTTTGTCTGCAGTTAGCTCACTTAATTCCTTATTAACTCATTTAGTTTGATCTAGCTTTACTTCGGATGGACCCACAGAATAATTGAACCAGAATTTTGAAAAGCGTATGGATGTTCTAGGCTGTGAATAGGTTATCCAATCCATTAGCATCACCAAACTGAAGCAATTGTCATTCATTATGAGCATTTTCTTTCAAAGGTTTTGTGCATATAATCATTTCTGAATGATTCACAACTAAACAAAAGTTCGTGGAATTGGAACCAACATTTTGATCTTAAGTAGACCAGAGACCTGGATCATCAGAGTATTTTTCATAGATATATTGCTGCACTATATAGACAGATGCAATAAGAGACTGCCTTTTTTTTTTTTTTCCAAGTGATTTGACGACCTGGGACAGTCTTTTAAAATAAAATAATAGAGGGGCGCCTGGGTGGCTCAGTCGATTAAGCGTCTGACTTCGGATCAGGTTGTGATCTCGCGGTCTGTGGATTCGAGCCTTGCATCAGGCCCTGTGCTGACAGCTCAGAGCTGAGAGCCTGCTTCAGATTCTGTCTTCCTCTCTCTCTGTCCCTCCCCCACTTGCCCACGTGCACGCGCTCTCAAAAAGAAATAAAACATTTAAAAAAGTTTAATTGAAAAAAAATAATCGTAAGGAAAGTTTATGTTATTTATCTTGTTTATCTGGTCCTCACGTGCTATATATGAACTGATACACTTCTGTACTAGGGAGCGAAGTTTGCAATTAGTTTTGTTACTGTGGTTTGTTTGAATTATGCGGCATGGTATCTCTTTATAGATAATGGTGACAATTTATTATTATTTTTATATCTTTTAGCCATTTGGAAAGTAATTCTTTCTTTTACTATGATTTCTTTGCAAGCAAGTATCTGGCCTGCTCTCTGTTTACTTATCTCCTAGTGCAGTGTCTGGCATATAGAAGGTGTTCAGTAAATGTTGAGTAGATAAATGAATTTATGGAAAGTAGTTTTTAGGTTGGTCACCTTGTGCAGATCATTTCACTTAAGAGTGTGAATTTCTTCATCTGATATATGCACTAATCTAATACATGACAGTCTCGTTAGAGAGTAAGTTATGCCTATCTTTCCTATGAAAAAAACTAATCCAAATTAGTTTGGATTCTGATTCTGTTTCTTGCTTGCTGATAAATACCATGATGCTGACACAGACTGAAAGTTATTTTAGCAGAAGCAATTTACCAATGACCAGAATACTTTAGTCATGGTTCATCAAAGAGTAATTTGATAAAGAAAATAAGATTATGATCTGTTCCAAGACGGCAACTACTCCGAAAGTTAGGAGTTATTTGACTTATTTGCAAGTATCCTTTACCATAATGGGAAAAACTATTTTAGAGAAGTTTATGTTCTGAAGCTAGTATGTTTGCACTGAAATGATAATGTGTTTTGTGTGTGTGATTGGAAAAAAGGAATGACAGAGTAAGAGAAAATGAAGTCTGACTAGGGTTTAGGAGACGTGAATTTAAAATTAGTACTAAAAATCATCCACGTTTGCTTATGATCTTGATACTTGAAAGGACTTCAACTTAATTGCAGAGGTTTAGCAAATATTAGATTTAAATTAAGTAAAATTTTCCTTCTATTAAAAATATTCTAGGTATGTCTCCTGAGACAAGGGAAACACAAGCAAAAATAAACTGTTGGGATTACATCAAAATAAAAAGCTTCTGCAGTGTGAAGGAAACAACAAAACTAAAAGACAACGAAGTGAATGGGATAAGATATTTGCAAATGACATATCTGATAAAGGGTTAGAATTCAAAATATATAAACAACTTACACAAGTCAACAATGAAAAAACACAGTCCAATTAAAAAATGAGCAGAAGACATGAACAGACATTTCTCCAAAGAAGACATCCGGATGGCCAACAAACACATGAAAAGATGCTCAACATCACTCATCATCAGGCAAATGCAAATCAAAACCACAGTGAGATATCACCTCACACCTGTCAGAATGGCTAAACTTAGAAACGCAAGAAACAACAAGTGTTGGTGAGGATGTGGAGAAAAAGGAATCCTCGTGCACTATTGCTAGGAATGCAAACTAGTGCAGCCACTGTGGAGAAAAGTATGGAGGTTCTTCTAAAAATGAGCAATAGAACCACCTTATGATCCAGTAATCGCTTCAGTGGGTATCTACCCCAAAAAATGAAAACACCAAATCAAAGGGATATGTGCACCCCTATGTTTATTGCAGCATTATTTACAATAGCCAAATTATGGAAGCAGCCCGAGTGTCCATCAGTAGATGAATGGATAAACAAGATGTGGTATACACACACACACACACACACACACACACACACACAGGAATATTACTCAACCATAAAAAAAGAATGAAATCTTGCCAGTTACAGCAACATCAATGGGTCTAGAGAGTAGAATGCTAAACAGTATAAATCTGAGAAAGACAAATGCCATATGATTTCACTCATGTGGAATTTAAGAAACAAAACAAATGAAGGGGAAAAAAGAGAGAGAAACCAAGAAACAGACTCTTCACTGTAAAGAACAAACAGATGGTTACCAGAGGGGAGGTGGGGGTGGGGAGAGATGAAAGGGATTCAGACTACACTTATCTTGATGAACACTGAATTGCTGTAATGTACAGGTGAAACTAATATAACCCTGTATGGTAACTATACCGGAATGAGCATTTAAAAAAATAAACCAAAGAGTTTAAACTACATGGTTTCTACACATTACTTGGTTAACAATAGCAAAAGGGCATAGCCGTTACTGTGTCCGCAGACAACACACTCTAAAACAAAACGGTTGATAGTTCGTGAATAGATTTGGGTTTTTCATGTATTTTCTATGTGTTGGATACATAGTTATTTTGAATTATTTTCTGGAATGTGCAATAGGTTAAGGAGGGCTGATCCAAGAAGCTTGGAACCCGAGCGTGGGATTTGGTTTTTGTTCAGGAAGCAGTGAGGAGTCATTGAAGACTTTTGAGCAAGGGAGTGACTTTCAGAGTTCTAAATACAGTCACCGTATGTGAAGTAGCTGTGCTGTAACAAATACGTAATTTACATGAATCACCAAATCCAAGTAAGAAGTAACAGATACCGGAAGTGTGGTGTACGGGCAGTGACCGTGGAGACGAGTGGTAGTTTGTTGACTAGACGCGGGAGATTGGGAAGCCGCGGGAGTCAAAGATGACAAATATTTTGATGATAACGATTGCCTTCTAGAATCCAAAATACCCCATCTGTGGCTCTCTTGAATGCATGACACTTAGATTGCTGAACTTTCTTCTGTCTGACCAGGCTTCCGGAAATGATCATCAGGAACTGTAGAGTATGGGGCGCCTGGCCGGCTCAGTCGGTGGACTGTGCGACCCTTGATCTCGGGGTTGTGAGCTCGAGCCCCACGTAGGGGGTTGAGGTTGCTTAAAACATAACACCTGTAATAAAATCAGATCTTTCAGAGGTGTGGAGTCAAAGTTGTTTCCATTGAGAGTACCTTTAAAGAACCCGGTTTTTTCCTTAAAGTGGGATCTGTGAAAAGATTAGGTTTGGGAGATTTAAAATGACGTATTGCTTCAAGAAGTACCTGGTGTAGATGGGGTGAGTGAGGGACGTAGCATTTAGAATAGCATTTTCCAACCACCTGGGCAGATTTTTAACACCTTGACTCTGTGCCATCCTCACCTCCCTGGTGACTCTCCCCCGTCTCCTTGTCACCTGCATCTGAGAGTCGGAAATTAGAAGGTGGGATGTGAAACACTGCTTTAAAAGAGCGTAGGAAGGAAAGGAGAGGAAAGCTTGTCGGTTTTTGCTTAACATCCCTCTTTCCTGCCTCGAACACATCAAGGTAGTACCTCATTATTCCTTCACAGTTCATAGCTAGCTTCTACAAAACACGTACACACGGTCCGAAGATGCTCCAATGATCTTCTATTTAAAATTCCCACTTAAGGGCACCTGGGTGGCTCAGTCGATCGGGTGTCCAACCCTTAATATTGGCCCAGGTCATGATCTCACAGTTAGTGGGATTGAGCCCCGAGTCAGGCTCTGCTCTGACAGCGTGGAGCCTGCTTGGGATTCTCTCTCTCTCTCTCTCTCTCTCTCTCTCTCTCTCTCTCTCTGCCCCTCCCCTGCTCACGCTCTTGCTCTCTCTCAAAATAAATATTTTAAAAATAAATTAATTAAAGTTCCCACTGAAGTGGCTGGCAAATGTGAATGTTTGACACCCACTGTGTCATACTGTTTCAATGGTATGATGTGCGTCTACCCTTTTGCAACTCCATGCGAGAACACATACTCTGTTTAAGCCAGAAGCCGTAATTTTCCTAAAAAGAAACACCTTGTCCCCAAACTGGCAAAATGCCTAATGAATTTTATTTTGTGTCTACTCCCTCCAAAAAAAAAAAAAAAAAAAGAAAGAAACCCAAAAACAAAAACCAAAAAACTGTCTGCCTGGTGGGAAATCATTACCAGTTTTATGAAGAATATTTAATACTTTTAGGTGCACCTGGGTGGCTCAGTCGGTTAAGCGTCCGACTTCGGCTCAGGTCATGATCTCACGGTTCAAGCCCCGCACCGGACTCTGTGCTGATAGCTCGGAGCCTGGAGCCGGCTTCACATTCTGCGTCTCCTCCTCGCTGCCCCTCCCCCACTCACGCTCGCTCTCTCTCTCTCAAAAATAGTCAAAAACAGGAAAAAAGAATATTTAATATTTTAGGTCAAGAAATACAGTCATGGTACATAAACCCTTTCCCTAAAGGAGTCCTTCCTCCGTGCTACCGTGCTGTGGACGAAGACTCACACAAATATTTTTGGGGAGCATTTTTCATTACTCACATCAGCATAGCTGCCTGTAGCTAGATCTTGGAATAGTGTCGTGATGTGGAACCAAACATCATCGTTGTCTTGTTAAAAGTTTTCTAGGAGTGTAGTAAGATGGTGCATCTTGATGGTATTTGAGGAGACAAATCAAAAGCCATTTCTGACGTTAAAAACTGCAGTTCTTGGTGGGGGTGGGGGAGGGGGCGCCTGGGTGGCTCTGTCGGTTAAACGTCCAACTCTTTGTTTCGGCTCAGGTTATGAACTGATGGTTCTGTGAGTTCAAACCCCACGTCGGGCTCTGCTGGCAGCATAGAGCCTGCTTAGGATTCTCTGCCTCCTCTCGCTCTGCCCCTCCCCCCACTCAACGCTGTCTCTCTCTTTCTCTCTCTCTCTCTATCTCTGTCTCTCAAAACAAATAAACTTTTTTTTTTTTTAAAAACCCTGCATTTTTACTTAGATTATGACACTTGAATGTGTCGATAGGTGGGTGGGCTGTAAATAAAGGGGCTGTAAAGATTTTTTTGCATCTCCTGACGACTTGAGAAATGAAGGCACGCGATGGTTACGTAAGCGTGGTATAAGAGGGATAACTTAAAGTCTTCTTCTAACACAATTTTATGGACAAAACCCACCTTAATGGTGACGCAGATGCGTACAAAATGGAAAGCATTTTAAGCTGAAATGTTATGTAAATTTGACGCTTTGCTTCCATTGGCTCCTTATCTGAGATGAGCTTGAGAGAAGTAGCTAAGTGTGATTCCCAGATTTGTCAGGTTGAGAATCTGTCGTGTGATGCGCATGTATTTTTTTGTGTTACCTTCCCGTCTCTGAAACATACTGGCTGCCACAGTAAAACATTGATTTGGTCACATCATATTAAAAAAATTTTTTTTGATGTTTATTTTTCAGAGGGAGAGAGAGTGAGACAGTGTGAGCAGGGGCAGGGGAGGGGCAGAGAGAGAGGGAGAAACACAGAACTCATAGTGGGCTCCAGGCTCCGTGCTGTCGGCACAGAGCTGGACGTGGGGCTGGAACTCACGAACTGTGAGATCATGACCTGAGCTGAAGTCGGATGCTTAACCGACTGAGCCACCCAGGCGCCCCAATTTGGTTACATCACATTAAATATGTTATATTGAAACGTGATCGATTCAGTAGTGAATTTTTTACCACATTCATTGACATAACTAGAGATGCCTGTAGGTCATTGCAAAATCAAGGTTGAGATTTGTTACATTTATTACACGCTTTGAAGACATAAAGGCAGTGGGACTCAGCCGCCACTAATGCTTCTTAAAACATGGAATGCAGGGTGCCTGGGTGGCTCACATCGGCTAGCCTTCCGACTTCGGCTCAGGTCATGATCTCATGGTCCATGAGTTCAAGCCCAGCGTCGGGCTCTGTGCTGACAGCTCAGAGCCTGGAGCTGCTTCAGAGTCTGTGCCTCGTGCTCTCTCCGCCCCTCCCATGCTCATGCTCTGTCTCTGTCTCAAAAATAAATAAACATTTAAAAAAAATTTTTTTAAAAACATGGAATGCAATTGGCTATTACTTTGTAAGTTTAAAAGTCTTATTACTCTTTGGTTTTTTTGTCATGTTTCATTTTAAAAGAGAAATAAACATTCCCTTAAGATCCGGTCATGAATTATTGACTTTACGAAGTTCAATATAACTAGGAAATTCAGACAAGGATAGGATTTTTACCGCTTGATTAATGATTCTCCTCTTCCCAAAGAGACTTGTCTCAGTGATTTCTAATTGGTTTTGAGTTTGTGGAATCAGCCTTTATAATAAACTCAAAAATTGGATAACTTGGATGTTTGAATATTTAATAGACTGAAATTTTAGGCAGGCGTAAGCCCAATTCTTTAATCACACGCTCTCCTGTTGAAATGCACCATAGCTCAACAGTCAAATTTCAAAGTTGGTGAGGTCCAGATAATAGAAGTAAGAACGACACCTTCGTTAGCCAATCTTCTGGGAGCCAAAGCAAGAAGCCCTTTAAGGAAAGTTGGCCGGGGTATCGGAGCTCCCATGCCAGTTTCTTCATTTGAGGATTGAAGAAGAACAAGGCTTGCTCCCCGCCTCAGGTACAGCTAGACTTCTCCATGGCGGGGCTGGTGCTGGCTGTAGGGTGGCTCACCCTTCCAGAAGGCTTATGTGTGGCCAGAGGATTATAACTGCTATTTTCTCTGTGTCCTGGGAAGGGGGTTATTGACAATGATGGGAACGCATGCTGTTTTCCCTAACTCACACCTACACATTCCCATCTCCCTATACCACCGTCTCTTACCTTCTTATGGCTTCTTAGGGCAAGGAAGCATTGACCTGGTTACTTTATATATCGTAGGTATGGAATCAGCATTTGGGAATCCATTCTTTTATCTCTACTTCAGGTATGCGTGTATGTGTGTGTGTGTATCTATGTATCTGTCTTTTATCACAGTATTAATAAGAAACGTAAAGAATGAGAAATAATAGAGAAAGAATGAGAAATAGTAGTAAAGAATGAGAAATAGCTTGGCTCAAGCTTCAAAACGGACGAATTTTCTGGTCTAGATACCTGACGCTCGATGTAGCTAAATTGGTGTGTGAATTTTAAAAGAGGAAGAAAGACTTAAAAGTATGGCAATATGGTAGGTAGAGGGAGCGAACATTAGTTTTGAAGTTTGTCGGGGCCAGGATTGAGATATTTGGTGCCCATGCTTTACGGTTCGGGTAACTAACTTTCATCCTCTCATAGTTCTCTAATGGGGTATCATTTGTTGTTCCATTTGTTTAGCCCAATTCCCTCATCTGTGCTGTAGTGCTATTTCCGTGACAGTGATGGGCGGCTCTGGAATTCAGAATCTGTGCCTTTAAATGTTGATATCAGTATCGTAAAGTTCTCCCTAAACTTGATCTGAGCTGCGTACTAAGAGATGCTACCTCCTTACCCTATGTGTGTTGGGAGAAGGGCATGAGTGATTTCTAGCAATGGTATTGTTTTAGCGGAGGTGGTCAAAGTGGGTGATTGTCGACTGAATTAATCCAACCAGAAACTTACTTTCCGTTGACAGAATGTGTCTTTCTGAGATCTTCCTTGTGTTTAGAAACGAAGCATCGAAACGCCAGTTGCTTCAGGGCCTCTACTCTCTAGTGTTCACTTATTTTGGGGGGCTCGGTGTAATGGGACCGTCGTGGGCTCTGGAATCAGACTCAAGTTCAAATCATAATTTGCCAGACTCATGATGAAGCCTTAAACCCTCTTGAGCTTCAGTTTCCTGTCTTTAAAATGGGATTGTTCCGAGAATGTGGCTGGTGCAATGCCGAGTACACAGCAGGTGCGGGAGAAACAATCTTATTTCTATGTTAAAAGCGACATCGGCTATTTATTAATGTGATTTTATTTTAAACGTGACAGACACAGGCATGTAGGGAAGCCTCGTTACTTTAGAAAATCATTTTGCCGTCTGACCCTGTCACCTTGAACCCTCTTTCTCTTCTGTGGATTCTGGTATTTCTGCAGCAGGAAAGAAAGCCTTGGGAAGATTAGCCTCTATTTTATATCGTACCTGCGAAAGAGTTCCGTTAGCGAATCCGTTGCGAGTTGACAATAAGGTGCTTGCATTTATGTCACTAAAAATTAGAAATAACTAACCAAAGCTTTATCTTGCATGATTTCTTTCAGGCAAGTACCTCAGTAAGAGATACGTTCTCCATAGTTTCTTAAACGGCTATTAATTTATGCCTTATTAAGAAAAGTTGCTATGATATGTACGATTTCTTTGTGTAATGACGCTATAAATGACGTTTTAGTTGGGACGTATCTTTAAAATATTTGAAGCTTTCAAGTTTTGTTTTTCCTTCTTTAAATTGAAAATACCAGACGTATTGTATACGTATTGCCTTGCTTCATACATTGGAATTTTCTTTCTGATTTTTTAAAAACAATTTCCCATTCTTTTTAAATGGAAGCTGAGTGTGTGTGTGTGTGTGTGTGTGTGTGTGTGGTGTGTATCATTCAGCTTTTGCCCGGGAGGGGTGATGAAGGATGGTTAAGACTAACTTTTGTGAGGTAGGATGGTTATAAATATCTTTAGCGTTCAATGTGGTGCGCATACTTTGAATCTATAGAAAAATCAATGGGGAACAACTTTGCCCATCTTAAGTTTTTAATTTATTTCTCAAGGGTGGAAGGAAATACCTTGACAGATTTAGCACTCAATTTCAAATGAGTATGAGAACAGGTGGCTACATTCCTCCCCCACCTGCCGTGCAACTGTATGGCGAGAAATGTTTCATGTAGCAAATGCCGAGGCCGGCAGACCCTTCTCTGTTTCAGAGCAGAAGACACAAATGGAGGGGGGAGTACTTCTTTGAAGTATTATTTGTGTTTTGTTTTGTTATCGTTGGTTCTTGCATACTCACCCACAGGTGCTGACTTTCAGTTATGGTAGCACCGTGACTCTGAGAAATTACAGTCTTCGTGTAATCCTTTTTTTTTTTTTTTTTAATGTTTATTTATTTTTGAGACAGGGAGAGACAGAGCATGAAAGGGGGAGGGTCAGAGAGAGGGAGACACAGAATTGAAACAGGCTCCGGGCTCCGAGCTGTCAGCACAGGGGCCCGATGCGGGGCTTGAACTCATGAACCGCGAGATCGTGACCTGAGCCGAAGTCGGCGCTCAACCGACTGAGCCACCCAGGCGCCCCTCGTGTAATCCTTTTAACGCTAACTTAGAGCCCCCTATTCTTTTGTTACAGTGGAGTCATGTTATTCAAGTACATTGTTGGGCGCTGCCCGGCTGACTCAGTCGGCAGAGCATGCAACTCTTGGCCTTGGGGTTGTGAGTTCGAGCCCCACACTGGGTATAGAGAGTACTTAAAAACATTACATCTTTTGAAAAAGGAAATAAAACACACTGTTGGCTTCAGCCACTTTGTAATATAATCGTGGCCACCAAAAAGAAGTGCTGTGAGGCTAATTGGGAACTGAAGAGAGGAAAGTTCAAGGTGTCATTCAGATACTTCTACCTTCGTCACTTTCTCTGAGAAATTTTTTTCCCCATCGGAAATTAAAAACAACATGGGAGGGGCGGCTGGGTGGCTTCGTAAGTTAAGTGTCCGACTCTCGACTTCGGCTCGGGTCATGATCTCACGGTTTCGTGAGTTCGAGCCCCGCACCGGGCTCCGTGTGGAGCCTGCTCGGGATTCTCTCTCTCTCTCTTTCTCTCTCTCTCTTCCCCTCCCCCACGTGCGTTGTCTCTGTCTCTCTCAAAATAAATAAATAAACTTTAAAAAAAAGAAATAAAAACAACATAGCAAAGTACAGAGGACAGTTTGACGACGATTCGGAGAGTCTTGGGCAGCACTTTTTCTCCCGCACATCCAGCATCTTTCGCGTACACCCTTTTAACGAGCTGGTCTTCATTTGACGTGTGCAGGAAGTGAACGTGCCAGGGCTTGGGTTGGCACGTACGATATCTCCACACACAAAAACGTCAGATGTTTCACGTATTTTCGTGCTAGTGATTTCAAAGAGCACCGCAACGTCGCCTCTTCCGTGTCAGTGATATTTGACCTCACCTGGCTTTCTGCATAACATGATCTGGTGCTTGCAGTGATGGAAAGCAAGACACTGAGATGTGCGGTCCATCATTTATCAAGTTGATACCTCGTTTTTAAAACATACGAGTACTCACTCCAGTGGACTGGGCGGGGGGGGAATTTCTGGTGGGTTTTTGTCTTTTGTTTTCTTGTTTTCGGCGTGGAGTGTCAGAAGACCTTTTTGACACTTTGGAGCCAAATAACGCAGTAATACTCTTCCCTTACTCACAGTGCATATCAACAAACCCAGTTGCTGTAGTGAATCCTCAGAGTACGGGTTCTTTATAGAACGTCTACCAACCTAATAACCTCCACAGAACTATGCACTGCAGAAAACATGTTTCAACCAGATGGACGCAGAACATTCTCCCTACCGGGTCAGCCATGTAATGCACCATCTTTCATTGTCCTGGTGTTCACCATAAAAAAAGAAAAAAGTGTCCATTTGACGGCTCTTAAAAAATTAGCAATTTCTCATTTAAGTTTACAGGTTGAAAGACGGAATCTTTGCTTTAATTTGCATATTCTGGAATACTAATGAGGTTGACCATTTTCCATCTATTAACCATTCACACTGAGATCCCTATGAGTTGTGTGCTCGCAACATGGACACACGTTTCCCTCGGGGGTGATTTTTAAAGTACGGTCATTGTCTTTTAGGCAAGATTATGATGTTAGCATCACCTTGTTAGCACGACAGTTGCTTGGACTTCCTGTTTCTTTTGTCTTCAAGTGGCAGTGCAAAGAAAGAGCATAGTTTGTGTATGTTCAAGTCGACCCCCTTTGCAATGCTTTCGGGAGAATCATTGAAAAAGTCGTTGTTCTCGTAGAACAAGCACGGTTGAGTGGTTCGTGCACACTCTGTGAAAGATTGCTTTTGTGCTCCGTGGTTGGTCATTGTCAAGAAAACCAGATCTGTCCGGTGACAGTGGGGTGGGCTGGAGTGGCTTGATAGCAAATACACAGACACGAGAAACAGATTTGAGTTTTGAACAGAAAATTGCTGAACATACTCTCTCTGGTGAAGAATTTTATAGCGTTGACGAAATGGGACTATTTAGGAAGGATTTGCTTGATTCTTTTCTTTAAGTTTGTTTACTTATTTTGAGAGAGAGAGAGAGAGAGAGAGAGGGAGAGATTTCCAAGCAGGCTCCGCAACCAGCAGCGATGAACCCGATGCGGGGCTCAAACTCACGAACCGTGAGATCATGACCTGAGCCGAAACCAAGAGTCGGAGCTCAACCGACTGAGCCACCCGGGCGCCCCTGGGATTTGCTTGATTCTGAGTTAGCATGTACAAGTGAATCCAAATAGCAGTTGTCTTAAGCAGAATTAGAAAATTATTATTCTCACACGAATTTATATAGAACAAAAGCTTTCCTGCACAATTGTCTTATAAAACTCCAAAGCATTATCTACTTATCTACTGTAACACTTGATTGTTCAAATTGTGGGGCTGGAAGAAAGCAGAGGTATTTTATTGTTCGGTAGCCTTGGAAGAATTAGTGGTAATTAATAATACCACCGCGTTTCTTACTGCCAGCATTAACCTCGTGTAGGCAACCCTCAGACTGGGAAGTAATTTAGAACATGAAATTGCTTTAGAAAAATTTTCCTGAGTAGGTTAATCTCTCTATATCAGGTTTCTCAGTCTTGGCACTCTTGACATTTTTGCCTCAGTACATCTTTGCCGTCGAGAACTTTCCCGTGCATTGCTGGGATGTTTAGCCGCATCCCACTAGATGAAGGTAGCACACACACACACCCTTGCAACGATGAAAAATGGCTCCTAACATTGCCAAACATGGGGGCAGAGAAACAAAATCCCCTTGGCCTTCCAGCCCCTTCTGAGAACCGCTGGTCTTTACATTGCTTTTAACCATATGACTTAAATAATAAGATTTTTATTTAAAAAAATTTTTTTAATATTTATTTCTGAGAGAGAGAGAGACAGAGTGCGAGTGGGGGAGGGCAGAGAGAGAGGGAGACACAGAATCCGAAGACACACAATCTCCAGGCTCTGAGCCGTCAGCACAGAGCCCGACGTGGGGCTCGAACTCGGGAACTGCGAGATCATGCCCTGAGCTGAAGTCGGACGCTTAACCCACTG
Source organism: Panthera uncia (assembly GCF_023721935.1). Classification (NCBI taxonomy): domain Eukaryota; kingdom Metazoa; phylum Chordata; class Mammalia; order Carnivora; family Felidae; genus Panthera; species Panthera uncia. The sequence continues at coordinate 33,469 of NW_026059544.1, forward strand.
AGCCACCCACACTCCCCAACAATAAGATTTTTAAAATGCTCTTTGTTCTTGGAATTACTCAGATAATCATTCCTGTAAGGATAGGTTTATATAATTGTGGCCTGGGCTTTGCTGAGAGGTTTTCCCTCCTTGCCATGTTGAAAACCAATGCTCGTCACATCCAGTCGGTAAACTTAATGGAAAGAAGACAGAGGAGGATATCGAATCTGCTGAGAAGGTGGACATGGCAGGTATTGTTAGTGATGCAGAAATAATAGGGAGTGTTCTGAATGGTAAGAAGTCAAAGTATGTTGATGAAAAGTCATAAAGAAGACGATTTTAGTGAAGCCTTCTTCAGCTTTTGAAGGAATTAATTAGAAAGCCAAGCATATTATCTTGCCGAGGAAAGCCTGCATTTTCACGTCCTGCTATTCAACTTTAAGAGCTAGAGACAAATGACAAGTAAACGAGTTGTTATCTGTAGTTTCTTAAAAAAAAGCGATTTCCGGGATATGTCATGGGCACAATGCGGCTTCAGCTTTCTTCCTGTCCCTTTTACATCTGTGGCTCTATAAAAATGATAATCGATGGTCATTTACGGCACTGCATGAGAAAGAAATGTCCACAAAAATGAGATTCTGTGTTCATTCAGGTGGCATACGTTGCAATTCTCAAGTGCCACGTTCTGTGCAGGGATTACGGAAAATAATAAAACATGCTGCTTGGATGTTTCATTAAAATAATTCTGTCTGAATGGAAATTTTCCGGTCAGGGGATACCAGTCTATTTCCCACTTTTCCAATTGATTCTATCATTTTAAACGTCTGCCTGCAAAAGCTGTTTAAAAGGGTGTGGGAGTGTGTGCATGCTGTATGTCATGTATATAATTTAATTCTTTTTAAGGCTATTTCTGAAATTAGTAGACAGCTATATTCATTTTCTTTTATGCTTGTAAAAATCTTATTTAAATGATTCTCTTTATTAAATATCCATGAGAGTTGAATAAAACATGGTCATATATTATTCATTTTTGGTTATACCATGGCTCTAATATCATTAAGAGGAATTGATGTCACCCTTGAGGCCAGAACTTTTGCTAATTGTTATAGGATCTAAAACCATTTGGTTGACGTGAGCATTCAAAAAGCAGGATCTTTATTAATATGGTATAGTCTTCAAACTATTTTCTCGTTCATACCGATCAACTGAGATTATAGGCATGGTAGTGAACACGTGAAATCTTCAGGATACCGGGTAGGGCAGAGTTAGAAAAACAAATGATTTGGGAGGCCCGGCTGGTTCAGCTGGTGGAGCGCGCGACTCTTGACCGCGGGATTCGATCCCCATGCTGGGTACAGAGCGTACTTAAAAAGAAAACCTTAACAAAGAAAAAAAACAATAACAATTCCACACGTAGGAAGTTCGAGGTAAATAGCAAACGTGAGGGGCAGAGGAAGGGAGAGAGAATCTTCAGCAGGCTTCATGCTCAGTACAGAGCCCTACTCGACGACCCTGGGATCATGACCTGAGCTGAAATCAAGAGTCAGTCGCTCAACCGAAAAATTAGCATCGCGTACCTAAGGAAAAGCAAGCCTGCTTAGTCTACGATAATGAAAGGTGGTACTGTGGTAATCAATTTTTAGTGTTACCTGGGGCTCCCTATTAAGTAGTTTGCGTATTCTCTATGAAGACTAACTGACCTGGGGCGCCTGGGGGGGCTCAGTCGGTTGAGCGTCCCACTTCGGCTCAGGTCGTGATCTCACGGTTTGTGAGTTTGAGCCCCTCGTCGGGCTCTGTGCTGACAGCTTAGAGCCTGGAGCCTGCTTCGAAGCCTGTCTCCCTCTTTCTCTGCTCCTCCCCCACTCATGCTCTGCCTCAGAAATAAATAAACATTAAAAAAAAACAACAACAACTAACTGACCTGTTGAATGCCAGGTCCCCCAGTACTTTTTATGGATCCTGAAAAATTATTAACATAATACGCACATGGGCATAGCTTGCATTTATTATTCCCACTTTTTATTTCTTGGAAAAGATGGAAATGCCACTAGGCTGTAGCTGTTTCACTAAATAATCCCCAAATGATGAATGAGAGATACTGCTAGAAAAAGAAATTAATTCACATATAAAATTTTTGTGCAGTTGGGGGTTGATTGGAATTATAACTCATGGGGGGGCTCCCGAGTGGCTCAGTCGGTTAAGTGCCAACTTGGGCTCGGGTCATGATCTCGCGGTTCTTGAGTTTGAGCCCCGCGTCGGGCTCTGTGCTGACAGCTCAGAGCCTGGAGCCTGCTTTGGATTCTGTGTCTTCCTTTTTCTCTGCCCCCCCCCCCCCGCTCACGCTCTGTCTCTCTCTCTCTCTCTCTCAAAAATAAACATTAAAAAAATTTAAAAAAAAGAATCACAACTAATGATAGAAGAGGAAGCAGTGTATTAATACATCAGTTAATCTTTGACTTTTATTAACAAAGTCTGCAGAATTTAGAATCATACTAGACGTAGATTCAAATCCTGACCCAACTACTTTCATAATTTTGTGACCTTAGGTAATTTATTTAAACTTTTCTGTAGCCCATTTTTCCCTACCGCTAATACAAAGGAAATAATAGTAGTACCTCTTGCTTTGGATGGTTTTTTTTTTTTTTAATTTTTTTTAACGTTTATTGATTTTTGAGACAGAGAGAGACAGAGCATGAACGGGGGAGGGGCAGAGAGAGGGAGACACAGAATCCGAAACAGGCTCCAGGCTCCAAGCTGTCAGCACAGGGCCTGACGCGGGGCTCGATCTCACGGACCGCGAGATCACGACCTGAGCCGAAGTCGGACGCTTAACCGACTGAGCCCCCCAGGTGCCCCAACTTTGGATTGTTTTAAGGATTATACGAAGTCATGTGTGTAAATTTCTTGACAAGTACATGACGCATAGTGACTATTCAATAAATGATAGCTGTTATTTTTCTCTTCCCAAAATTAGGTATTCCAAAGTAATTTTAACTGTGAATAACACAATTTGATGTTGCTGCTACCACAACAGCACAATACCAAAAGCAATTATTCCGGCACTAAAAACACAAAAACCCTCCGTGAGTATAGTCTTGAACCAGCCTTTAGGTTGATTTCTCACTTCCAGTTTATCTTTTCCGCCCTCGAAAACGTTTTCCAAATACCTGTCATTTTCGTAGCAGCCTCAAATGCGACGAAACAAAATGCAGTCTATTCCGGAGTCAAGCGATTGGCCCTCGTGACTGATTGTCTCCCTAAATGAGGTCTTTATCGTGCGTTCTTTATCACCTTTTAATTGGCCTCTCTTTCCGATTTATAAAAATCTTCAGATCTCTGGTGGAGGACGAAGACCAGCACATGAAATTGTCCCTCGGAAGCAGCGACATGGGTCTCTCGTCGCATCTGCAGTGTTCCAAGTCAGGAACCACACGCATCTTTACCAGCAACACCCACAGTTCCGTGGTGTTACAGGTAATCCGAGCGGTCTCTTCGGTGATGTTCAAGTGGCCCCAGAAACCACACAGGATGCTTGTGACGTGTGACGTGATGGTGGGGGCCGAGGGGCGTGCATGTGCGTGGGCAGAGTGCCTGTGGGAACTCTCTGTACTTTCCGTTCTCTTTTGCCGCGGACCTAAAACTGCTCTTAAACAATTAAGTTTCGTGATCGCACACAGAGCAAACAGACCTCAGAGAAGAAGCCTTGGGTGGAAAACTGCATACCTTCCTGATGTTCAAAACAAAAAAGCCCCAGAGTTCGTTATTTGTTTTGTTTGTATGAAGAAGGTCGTGCTCTCGGCCACTTTCCCAAAGAATGTTAGGTCTGGGAACATTGACTTTCCAGTTTGTTTCAGCCAATATAAATATCACAGTGCCCTGCGCCAAATTTTCTGGTTCCTCACTCATGACCTGTTTTAACTGTCACCTTGTTATCATAGTTCTGAAGATCATATTTATTGGTGTCTCAGCTCATTGACAGTAGTAGTAGGTGTGGGAGTATAGATAAGGACAGCTGGACGTAAACACACTGATAGATGTAAGTGGTAACAAGTGCCAAAGGACAGGACGGAAATACAATAGAAAGCCAAGAGAAAAAAAAAAAAAAACAGATATCACAGACTGCGATGTGGTTGGGGCGCCTGGCGGCTCCGTGGGTCAAGCATCCGACTTCGGCTCAGGTCACGATCCCACCGTTCCCGAGTTCGAGCCCCGATTCGGGCTCTGTGCGGACAGCTCAGAGCCTGGAGCCTGCTTTGGATTCTGTGTTTGTCTCTCTCTGCCTCTCCCCTGCTCGCACTCTCTCTCTGTAACACAAAAACGAAAAAAAGATAAAAAAAAAAGAGGGGGGGGGGGGCGCCTGGGTGGCTTAGTCGCTTAAGTGTCTGACTTTGGCTCAGGTCATGATCTCACCGTTCCCTAGTTCGAGCCCCGCATGGGGCTCTGTGTTGACAGCTCTGAGCCTGGAGCCTGCTTCGGATTCTGTGTCTCCCTCTCTGTCTCTGCCCCTCCCCCGCTCATGCTCTGTCTCTCCCCAAAATAAGTAAACATTAAAAGAAAATTAAAAAAGAAAGAAAGAAACGGCAATGTAGAGCTAATTAGCATAAGGATAAGCGGTCCCAGGACTTTTGGCCATTGTGGACACTCCTTGACCTCTGAGGGCATTGCTGAATTAGAATAACAATATAATACTGGATGTCCATCAGTGTCTTCTAGATATAATCAAATTATATCAGTGTTCCCTCTAGGGAGATGGGGAAAAAAGCAGTCTTTCTACCTGTTTTTTCCGAAGACATCTCCCCAGGTGAATTTCTTTTTTTTTTTTTATTTTTTTTAACGTTTATTTATTTTTGAGACAAAGAGAGACAGAGCATGAACAGGGGAGGGGCAGAGAGAGAGGGAGACACAGAATCTGGAACGGGCTCCAGGCTCTGAGCTGTCAGCACAGAGCCCGACGCGGGGCTCGAACTTACAAACTAGGAGGTCACGACCTGCGCCGAAGTCGGACGTTTAACCGACTGAGCCACACAGGTGCCCCAACTCCTGCTAATTTTTCAAATGGCCTTTAAACCAGATAATGGAAGGCACTTTAGTGCAGTGATGCAGATTTAGGACAGTGGTCCTCAAGCATGTCAGAATCACCAGGAGGAAGGCTTGTAGAAACAGTGAGCACTGGGCCCTACCCCAGCGTTTTGAAATCAGAAACTCAGATACATGTATTTTTAACACTTTCCCAGGTGGTGCTGCAGAGCCAAGGAACATACCTTTAGAACGACTATTCTAGAGACAGGGTCCTTCTTCCACCAAGAAAGATGGCCTCTCCCTTTCTCCCTACGTATCATATGGTGCGTGATAAGCTATTGTTTTAATGGGGAAACATGTGGAGTATCTTATATATCCATCAACAGGGAAATGCTTACAGAAATTATGTTGCATAAGAACTATGTAATACTTTGCAGTCGCCAAAGAGGGTGAAGTAAATCTGTGTGTAAGAATGGAAAGAATATAGGGGCACCTCGGTGGCTCAGCCGGTTGAGCATCCGACTTCAGCTCAGGTCATGATCTCGTGGTTTGTGAGTTCAAGCCCCCCATCGGGCTCTGTGCTGACAGCTCAGAGCCTGGAGCCTGCTTCGGATTCTGTGTCTCCCTCTCTCTCTGTCCCTCCCCCACTTGTGCTCTCTCTCTCTCTGTCTGTCTGTCTCTCTCTCAAAAATAAACATTAAAAACATTACCAAAGAATATGTTAAATGAAAAAAGGGGCAGGACAGAGGCAGCATCTGCACACGATGAAATATTCTTCGGCTGTGGGGGTGCCTGGGTGGCTCAGTCGGTTAAGCGTCCGACTTCGGCTCAGGTCATGATCTCACAGCTCGTGAGTTCAAGCCCCACGTCGGGCTCTGTGCTGACAGCTCAGAGCCTGGAGCCTGCTTCGGATTCTGTGTCTCCCTCTCTCTCTGCCCCAACCCACTCGCATTCTGTCTCTGTCTCTCTCAAAAATAAAAAAACATTAAAAAAATTGAAAAAAAAAGAAATATTCTTCCATTCATACAAAGTGGCCAGAACAGGGAAATCCATAGAGACAGGAAGTAGACTAGTGGTTGCTTTGGGTTGGAGAGAATGTGAGGATTATGAGGGTGCTACGGGGCCCAGGGTTTCTTTTTGAGATGCCGAAAATATCCTAAATTTGTGGATACGGTTGCACGTGTTATCTTGAATGTACCCCAAACGGCGGAATTCTACACTATAAATGAGTGAGTTGTGTGGTGTTAGCTAGATCATCATCATCAATTAGAAAGTTACAGGACAACATGTATCACATAATCCCATCTATTGGTAGAAAAAATAGACAATATGTGTCCCTATATATGAACATAAATGCACAGCCAAAGGTCTGGAAGCATCAGGGTGGCTGGTGAATGTTGTCTTAATGCTTTCTGCCCTGTACAATCCCGGCCCTGTTTAATTTTTTTTACAATGGAAATATTCTTGGGTGTCACCTGTGTAGTTTACAAAATACCATTGCTGGCAGACAGTCTCTCCTTTGCTCCTGCCTAATATATATATAATTTGTTATTATACTTATGAATCAATATAATTATTAATATTTATGAAACAATATAATTATTAATATTTATTAATATATATTAAGTTGTTGGTGAAACACATATAGCTGAGTCTTAGACACTTAGCTATATGGCGTTTTAGTTCAGGAGGGACAGTGATGTGAAAGGAACTAGAAACTTTGTATCGAGCAAAGGTGACCTTTCATCGACTGGCCTTTTTTTGTGGTGATGATGCTACTTTCCGTGGTGGCTGAGAACTACGGGCCTCTACTGCTGTTGGCGGACCCTTGCTGTCTTTCAAAGTCAATTAAAAATGATGTCCTCACAAACGGCGATTTTTCCCTACAAGCACTGACAGAGAACTTTTTTCCATATCTGATCTTAGGTGTGTGGTTGTCAAGGGAACAAGTGAGAGAAGTGTTTCATGTGTAAATGTTATCATTGTTTTAAAATTAGCAGTCCTACAAACTTCAGCTCCAAAAGGCCTTCAAAGTAGCTGTCAGGGGAAGGGATCCCTGGGGAGAAGCCGTTTCATGAAGTCTCACTCAGCAGGATTTACCGACTCTAGTGGGAAAGGTGTGAGTTTTGGCCCAAACCGGAATCCTCATTGTACCACCAGCTGATTATGTGACTTCGGGAATCTTCTCTCCTCTCTGGGCCAGTTTCCTTATCTGTGATATGGGTAGGGGATGTGAGGATGAAATGCGACAATTAAAGTAAGATGCATAATAAATACTCATTTGGGGGCACCTGGATGGCTTTGCCCGTTGAGTATCCGACTTCGGCTCAGGTCGTGATCTCACGGTTCTTGAGTTCAAGCCCCGCATCGGGCTCCCCGCTATCAACACAGAGCTTGCTTTGGATCCTCCGCCCCACCCCCCACCCCCCGCCTCTCCAACCCCTGGTGTGTACGTGCGCTCTCTCTTTCTCTCTCAAAAATAAACATTAAAAAATTAAAAAAAAAAAAACAAATAAATATCCCTCTCATTTGAGCCAAATGGAACGTGTCGGAGGAAAGGTAGCTGACCTCAAGTGATGGGTGTGCCAAAGAAGGCATCCGTGTGGTTGGCAGGATCAGCTCTTGCAGATTCCTCGTCTCCATTAAACAGGCTTTATGTAGCAAACTAGGCTGTCGAAGAAAGTGCCTTAAGAATTTTCATACCTAATAGGCTTGGATTCCTAGACCCTCGCACAAATCCCAGGAGACTCCGTTTTACATTCCCACCCACAATGCATGAGGATTCCGATTTTTCCGTATTCTTGCCAACACTAATTTTCTGTCTTTTTGATTCTAGCCGTCCTGGTAGGTGTGAAGCGGGATCTCAGGGTCTCGATTTGTCCTTCCCTGATTGCCAGTGATGTTGAGCGTCTTTTCGTTTGTGCTCGTGGCCATTTGTGTCTGCATCATCTTTGAAGAACCCCCCCCCCGTTCAGATCCTTTGCCCCATTTTTAGTTGGGTTATTTATCTTCTTATTATTCAGTCGGGAGAGTTCTTTATGTATTCTAGATACAAATCCCTTATGGGAACATGATTTGCAAGTATTTTCTCCCCGCAACTTTCTTTTTTTTTTTTTAAGTTTATTTTTTGAGAGACAGAGAGAGAGAGAGAGAGAGAGAGAGAGCAAGTCAGGAAGGGGCAGAGAGAGAGAGGGAGAGAGAAATCCCAAGCAGGCTCCACACTGTCAGCAAAGAGCCCGACGCAGGGCTCGAACTCACGACCCGTGAAATCATGACCTGAGCCAAGATCAGGAGTCAGATACTCAACCGACCGAGCCACCCAGGGACCCCTCTCCCAGCACCTTTGGTTTTGTAGTCCTCTGTTCTGTCATAGTTGCCTTGCCAATCCCCTGTGCTTTATGCATTCAATCATCTGATCTTTGTTTCTGCTTTACCTTAGTAGAGTTCACAGGACAGATAGTCAAGGCAAACGCTGGGAGACTTGGGACTTGTCGCCGTTCTCTTAACATATGTATTTTTCCGCACTTCGGTCTTTGCACCCATTTCCTCTTCCTGAAATGCCTTTATTGTCCTTTTTGTTTCTAGTTAACCCCTACTTACACATAATGATCCCCATCTTTTTTTTTTTAATGTTTATTTTATTATTTTTGAGAGAGACAGCGCGTGAGCAGGGGAGGGGCAGAGAGAGAGGGAGACACAGAATCTGAAGCAGGCTCCGGGCTCCGAGCTGTCAGCACAGAGCCCGGTGCGGGGCTCGAACCCACGAACTGCGAGATCATGACCTGAGCCGAAGTCGGACGCTCAGCTGAGTCACCCAGGTACCCCATAATGATCCCCATCTTAAAATGTACATAATAAAACTGGAATTCTGGTTTTGCCCTCAACTCATGTCCTTCCCACTGCAGTTATGCCGTGGGTAATCCTGCAGCGCGGGACCTCTTAAAACGGTCCCTCCCATTGGCCTGTTGCCCTGACAGCTACTTTAAATGCCTTTTGAAGCTAGAGTTCGTGTGAGCCAGGCAGAGTTAGTGGCTTCTCTTCCTTCCTCTGCGTCCTCGTTAATATGACCTATCGGTGCGATCCACAACTCCCAGGGTCCAATTTCTTGTTTCTGTATGCCTACGATCTAGTGCTGGGGTACATGGTGAATGCTTAACAAGGGCCCGTCGTCGTCATCATCATCATCGTTATTATTGTTATATTTATTACTGTCATTAAAAGAGATAATATATACAAAGAGCCTAGCCCATTAGCCGGCACAGAGAAAGTACTCCGTGCTTTTCGTTGCTACTATTGGTATTGTTTGTGGAATAAACGAATTTGAGTGGCAGTTATAATAACTTTCATGTATACTTGCTTCATTGATGCTTTAAACAACATTGGGAGGCAGAAAACCCAAGAATTGTCTCCATTTTATAGATCGGGAAACTGAAGCTCAGGGAGCTTGAACACAGGTTTTCTGACTGTAAACTTGTTTGTATAATCTGTTTTTACGATTAGTTTCTTCTGATCTTGCTCTAAACTCTATCATCTTTTTAAACATAATGTCTGTCAATACTAAGTTTTCATTGACGGTTAAATGTAAGAACATTTATTAACTAAGGCTGACAGATAATTTGTTGTGAGTGATAGAGCAAAGATTCTATTCTTTTTTTTTTTTTTAAGATTTTTTTAAAAGTAATCTCTGCACCCAACGTGAGGCTTGAACTCACAACCCTGAGATAAACAGTGATCTAGAAGTCAAACACGGGTGAGGTATCCTCAGAGTATTAGCTCCTGACTTGCTAATAAATGTCAGCAATAAACTGGTTGAGGTGACATTACTAAATGAACATTTGCCCGTGTTAACTAAAGAGAGAGAAAAGATGTATCACTTTATGCTTAACAGCTCTGTAATAAAAAGTCCACTAAAGTGAAAAGAAAAAGTCCCATGGTCTTCAGATTGAGCTAGCCAGGTGCCCCATAAAGATTTTATTCTTTCTTTTTTTAAGTTTATTTGGATATTTTGAGAGAGAGAGAGGGAGTGTGAGCAGGGGAGGGTCAGGGAGAGAGAATCCCAAGCAGGCTCCGCACTGTCAGTGTGGAGCCTGATGCGGGGCTCGAACTCAGGGACCTTGAGATCATGACCTGATCCAAAATCAAGAGTTGGACATTCAACCGACTGAGCCACCCAGGCGCCCCATAAAGGTTTTATTCTTAATAGAAATAGTAAAATTATGCGGAACGTCTTCCAGCATAATTAGAAAAATTAGGAAGAAAACAAAGCAAACAAACGAAACAGAGAAAAAAAATTGCCAACTGCCGGTTGGACACATCCTTGTTAGGACAAGGGAGGCCATAACTGTAGTACCACGTTTCAGCTAGTGGCCGTGTATATTAATTGTAGAATATTTACCTAGGTAGAAACAACATTTCTTTTTTTAAAAAAATGTTTATTTATTTTTGAGAGAGAGAGAGAGAGAGAGACAGAGGATGCAAAGCAGGTCCTGCGCTCACACCAGAGAGACAGACGTGGTGCTCAAACCCACGAACCGCGAGATCATGACCCGAGCCGAAGTCAACCGACCGAGCCACCCAGGCGCCCCACAACAAATTATTTCTTGACTGTTGGCTGTGCTTACTCAGACCTACGGAGTTTCAAACTGCCTCCCGGCTCTGGGTGTCTAGGTTCCTAATTGGCATTTTCTCAGGTTAAGACTGATACCTACCAGACTGCTCTTTCTATATTTTTCTCCGTTTTTATCTATTTATTCTTTTTTCTACCCAGTTTTAGTTGCGAAACCAATGAAAGATCATTTTATAGTCTCAGACTATTATCTGTATAGTGCAACGTTAAAGAAATGAATTATCCCAAGAGCCTATACAAATTAGCTGGTGTGGCCTTCCAGTGGACCCACTTTCTGAAATGCTTATCCTAAGGTAGATGTTTGGGTTGCTGATCACGTCGTGTTGATGACCTCTACCCTATTTTAAACTTTTGTGATCATAAAATAAACAACTTAAAAATGTATTGCTGGGGCACTTGACTGGCTCAGTGAGTAGAGCATGGGACTCTTGATCTTGGGGTCGTGAGTTCAAGCCCCCTGTTCGGTGTAGAGTTTCCTTAAAAAAATTTAAAACTAAAAATGTGCTGTTAACATAAGCAAGTGAAGCATAATAGATAAATGGACAAAGAAGATGTGGGATATATACGTATATACACACATATATATAATGAAATATGACTCAGCCATAAAAAAGGCCGAGGTCTTGCCATTTGTGACAACATGGATGGACCTAGAGGGTTTTATGCTAAGTGAAATAATCTATTTGATAAAAGAAGAGCTCCCATAATCTAGATGGTTGAAGTTTTTATCAAAATGAAACTTGTAATTTTTTTACTTCAGTTTCCTAAATGGCTGCCAAAATAGAGAAATGAGTATGTGATTTTTCTTGGGAATAGCTTTTTCGGTACTCGGGACAGGTAGGATACAGTAAGGTATTCTAATCCTTCCACAGTTGAGTGTGTATCTTTACGACTTTCAGTCTACGTTAGTATCTTCTTATCCTACGCTCTCAAATGAGATGTTGTCATTGTTGTTATTATTTAGCGTATATTGAAGTAACAACACGTACCAACCGATAAAGATGCCCTAATACAGGATTTCCATTTCTGATTGTTTGTTGCCAGTATAGAATAATACAATTTGTTGATGATTATTGACCTTGTGTCTTGCAATCTTGACAAACTGACTTACTCTGGGAGGCTGTTGGTAGATTCTGTGGGGTTTTCCACGTAGACGGTCATTTTCCCTATAAATAAAGATACTTTTGTTTCTTTTTTTCCCAGTCTGATGCTGTTTATTCCATTTTCTTGCCTTACTGCACTACACGGAAACTCCAGAAAAATGTCGATTAGCAGCGGTTGCGTATACATTCTTGCTTTTTTGCTGATATTTGTGGGGGTGGGGAGCATTCATTCTTTGACCATTAATTATGATGCTAGCTATAGGCTTGAGGAAGTTCCTTTCTGTTCATAATTGGCTGAGAGTCCTGTTCGGTGTTTTTCATCGGAAATGGATGTTGCATTTTGTCAAATGCTTTTTTGCACCTATCGAGATGATCTCATCATTTTTCTTGGTTCGTCTGCTAATACTGTGAATTATGTTGATTGATTTTTGAAGGCTAAAGCAACCATACACTGAAGGAACAAACCCCATGATGTATTATCTTCTTTCTATATATTATTACATTTGATTTGCTAAAATTGTAGGAATTTTTCCATCTGTACTCATGAGGAATTTTGGTTTTAGTCTTCTTAGTTTTCTTATCTCTGTCTGGTTTTGATATTAAGATAATGCTGGCGGGGTGCCTGGGTGGCTCAGTCGGTTGAGCGGCCGACTTCGGCTCAGGTCATGATCTCGCAGTCCGTGAGTTCGAGCCCCGCGTCGGGCTCTATGCTGACAGCTCGGAGCCTGGAGCCTGTTTCGGATTCTGTGTCTCCCTCTCTCTGACCCTCCCCCGTTCATGCTCTGTCTCTCTCTGTCTCAAAAATAAATAAATGTTAAAAAAAATAAAAAAAAAAAGATAATGCTGGCTTTGTCGATATTAGGATAATGCTGGCTTTGTCGAATGAGTTGACACATGTTCCCACCTCTTAATTTTCTGGATATGTTTCTGTAGAACTGGTGATATTTCTTCCTTAAATGTTTCATGGAATTCACCAGAGAAAATTCAGTTTTATAGTAGACATATAGCTATTCGGGTTATTTATTTCTTGTAGAGTTATCTTTAGCAGCCCGTGTCTTTCAAGGAATTTATCCATTTCAACTGAGTTGTCAAGTGTATTGGCATACAATTGTTCATATTTACTCACTATTCTTTTAAAAGCTATACAATGTCTAGTAATCTCACCTCTCTCAATCCTGGTATTGGTAATTTGTGTTTTTTCTCTTTATTTCCCTAATCTAACTAGAGTTTTATCAAACATATGGATCTTTTCAAAGAACCAAACCTTTTTGGGTTTTATTGTTGTTGTTTTTCTCTTTCTATATTACATTTCATCAGTTTCCTCTCTGATCTTTATTATTTCCATTTTCCTGCTTTTGGTGATTAAGCTGCTCTTTAACTGCTAGTTTCTTTTAGTTTTCAATGTTTATTTATTTTGAGAGAGAGCAAGCCAGCAGGGGGAGGGGCAGAGCGAGAAAGCGCGCGCACGAGAGAGAGAGAGAGAGAGAGAGAGAAAGAATCCCAAGCAGGCTCTGCACTATCTGTGTTGAGTCCGGGGTGGGGCTTGAACTCACAAACTGTGAGATCATGACCTGAGCCAAAATCAAGAGTTGGCTGCTTAACCGACTGAGCCACCCAGGCACCTCAATTTCTAGTTTCTTAAGGAGGAAGCTGAAGTCTTTCATCAGACCGATAATAAATATTCTTTCCTCAGAAATCTATTTTGCCTTATTTTATGGTCATGCCAGTTTTTTTGTTTTTTGTTTTTTGTTTTTCCGCTAAGCTTTGTGCCCAACATTGGCCTTGGACTCATGACCCTGAGATTAAGAGTCACATGTTCTAACTGAGCCAGCTGGGCACCTCACGCCAGCTTTACTTTCTTTCTTTCTTTCTTTTTTTTTTTTGTTAAATTTTTTTAAATGTTTATTTATTTTTGAGAGAAAGAGACAAAGTGTGAGCGGGAGAGGGGCAGAGAGAGAGGGAGACACAGAATACGACGCAGGCTCCAGGCTCTGAGCTGTCAGCACAGAGCCCGACGCGGGGCTCGAACTCACGAACCATGAGATCATGACCTGAGCCGAAGTCGGCCGCTTAACCGACTGAGCCACCCAGGCGCCCCATTTTATTTATTTTTGAGGGAGACTGTTTTTTGATCTCCGTAGCCCTCTGTCTCTGCAGATCTCTTCTCCTGTGTTCTGCCCTACAAACCTAGCTGCCTTAACTCCCTCGACATTCGCAGGGAGAATGCCATGCTTCATGTGGGTTCCTCCTCCCTGTACCTCTGTCTTGGAAAGTCCAGAACAATCATGGGGCTCATCTAACTTGCTTCTCATCTTTCGCAGATCCCTCTCCTTCATCCAGTCTTTTACTGTTTTTTTTGTTTTGTTCTGTTTTTTCATATATTTTGTCTGGTTTTAAGTTGTTTCAAGAGGTAAGGTAAATCCAGTCCCTGTTCTTTTATCTTTGCTGGAAACAAAAAAATCTAGAGGCTATAATTAAATGCCAAATTGTGAGACTCAGGCTAACGGTGCCTGATTATTTTGGAGATTTGGTTAGAGATAGCTTTACAAAGGAGGTCAAATTTGAACTGGGCTTTGAAGGAGGGAAGCTATTGTATGTGAAAAATAATGGCATATATAAAGGGACTAGAAAAAAGGTAAGCCTGGTTTTTACCGATGAGCCAGTCTAGACAACAACCTGAAATAATGAAAAATAAGGTTGAACCGTTGAGCTGGGCCATTAAAAAAAAATAGATCTTTAAATTCCAGAGGCACCTGGCTGGCTCAGTCAGTAGTGCTTGCGACTCTTGATCTCGGGGTTGTGTGTTCGAGCCCCACGTTAGGTATAGGGATTACTTAAAAATAAAACCTTAAGAAACAAAACAAAACAGAGCCGCCTGGGTGGCTCAGTCGGTTAAGTGTCCGGCTTCAGCTCAGGTCATGATCTCGCGGTTCGTGAGTTCGGGCCCCGCGTCGGGCTCTGTGCTGACAGCTCAGAGCCCGGAGCCTGCTTCCGAGTCTGTGTCTCCCTCCTTCTCTGCCCCTCCTCCCCACGTGCTCTGTCTCTCTCTGCCTCTCAAAAATAAAGAAAACTAATTAAAAAAAAATTTTTTTTAAGAAACAAAACAAAACAAATCTGTAAATTCCTATATTGTGATATAGTGCTGATACAAAGCCCTTAGAAGTATTTAGGCTCTAGGCAATGTTGTATAATAAGAACAGTTTAATTAATATTAATATAAACTTTTATATCCAGTCTATAGATCTCTTTTACTTTAAACATGCATCTGTTCCTTTTGTGTCCTCTGAATTAAACATGGATATGGCATTGTTTTCATCAAATGCATTATATTTACTTAGAGACTGGGAAAAAACCCATTCTTTAACTTTCTTTTCTTTTCTTTTCTTTTTTTTTTTTTAATGTTTATTTCTGAGACAGAGAGAGACAGAGCATGAGCGGGGGAGGGCAGAGAGAGAGGGAGACACAGAATCCAAAGCAGGCTCCGGGCTCTGAGCTGTCAGCACAGAGCCGGACATGGGGCTCGAACTCACAAACTGTGAGATCATGACCTGAGCTGAAGTCAGTCGCTCAACTGACTGAGCCACCCAGGCACCCCTAACCTTCTTTTCTTTAGTTCCTTTATCTTTGTGTGTAAAACCTGTTTTCCACTAATACTCTTTATTGCTCTTCTCAGGATGTGTTTCCTTCTTCTCCCACTTCCTTTTCAAAATTACACTGATCAAAACTAGATACAATATGCTAGTGAGTTACTTCCAGTGCAGAATTTAATGGAAAGATTTGCTTCCCAGATTGCTTTTTAATACCTGAAATTATCATTCTAGCCTTTTTCACAATGACATTATATTTAATTTGAAAGCTATTGACATTCAGGGCGCCTGGGTGGCTCAGTCGGTTAAGCGTCCAACTTCGGCTCAGGTCACGATCTCACTGCTCATGGGGTCGAGTCCTGTGTCGGGCTCTATGCTGACAGCTCAGAGCCTGGAGCCTCCTTTGGATTCTGTGTCTCCCTCTCTCTCTCTCCGCCCCTCTTCCACTTATGCTCTGTCTCTCCATCTCTCTCTCGCTCAAAAATAAATAAACATTAAAAATTTTTAAGAAAGAAAAATGAAAGCTATCGACATTCAACCAACTTTTGGTAGTAATTACTTGTAGCTCATACGGTTTCTATATTATGGTTGTGTAACGTCAACGCATATCCCCTTGTATTTTAATATGATCATTTAAAAATTTATCACGTTCATTTAAGATGTCTCAGTCCTTCAGGGTATTATATAGGTACCTCCCTCTATTTAAAACAATTTTCTTAACAAAAAATATTTTTTTAAGTTCATTTCATTTACTTTGAGAGAGAGAGTGAGAGAGCACGTGCACAGCAGGGGCAGAGAGAGAAGGGGAGAGAGAGAATCCCAAGCAGGATCTGCACTGTCAACACAGAGCCCCATGCGGGGCTCAAACTCACGAACCAGGAGATCATGACCTGAGCTGAGGTCAAGAGTTGGACGCTTAACCAACTGAGCCAGTTAGGCACCCTTATTTAATAGGAATTGAAGTTTTGATACATTGGGTTAGTTTAATACAGGGGATAGAAAAAGGGTTGTTTTTTTTTAATGCTCTGGTTTTTTTCCCCCAAAGGATGTGAAGAAGAAGAAAAGAATAGATATGGGAAGAGTTATAGGAGGGGGAAAGGGAAACATTAGAGTAGAGAAGCCAAGAACAGATAATAATCTCCACATCAATGGAACCCAAGGCCCAGAAGAAATAGAAAAATCGAGAACTAAGATATGGATTGGGGCAGAAAGAAGTTTAGTTTAAAGCAATAGGAACCATTTTACAGATACTCTAAAAAACTGGAAACTTTGCTCAGTTTTGCGTAAACCAGAGCTGTATCGGTAGAGAGTGAACTAGCATATGGAAACAGACAACACGCCTTATAGCATTTTGACAAGAGGAATGAGTACAAATGTGGTGGAAGAAAATGATTTTATATTAAAAGGACACATTTTAAGTGTGCAGGGGATCTTTTTTTTTTTTAAGTTTTGTTTTATTTGTTCAAGTAATCCGTACATCCCACATGGGGCTCACACTCACGACCCCGAGATCAAGAGTTGCATGCTCTTTCAACTGAACCAGTCAGGCGCCCCATCAGGGTGTCTTTGAGAGTCTTCCTCGAGTTGAATGGGGGAGGAAATGTATAAGAGTAAAAGCGAAAGATAATTCTATAGAAGGCAGGTAAGACCTGTGGAGAATGACCTCCCCCTCTCTTTGAATGTGTGCACCCTTCACAAGATTAGAGTATAAAAGTTGTTTAGAGAAACTAACAACATACAGATTCTAAATATCTTGTTAGCACGCTGTTATCTGTAGAGAACTGTAGTCTCTTTAGACAAAGCTGGGATATACAGATAACAGCACGCCAAGAAGATATTTAGAATCTGTATGAATATAATCTGAATCGACAGATTCTT
>NW_026059545.1:0-50610 GCF_023721935.1 Panthera uncia
GGTGGAGTGGGGAAGGTAGAGCTACTTCTTGCAATTTTTTTTTTTTTTATTCAGAGCTTTTATTTCATTTGGGGAAAGCCTCTCTGGGAAGCAGACAGTTGAATAAATGTGAATGAAGGGAAGGCGTGTCAGTCATGGATAGCGTAAGACAAAGAAACGGCAAGTACAATGGCTGTGAGTAGAGCACACTTGCCTCATGTTCAAGAAAAAGCAAAGAAACCAAAAGAACTGAAACAAAGTGAGAAAGGGGAGAAATAGGAGGTCAGATCGAAGTGGTGGGAGTCTGTGGTGAGAAGCCAAGTCTTTGGGGATGTGTAGACTCCTAAAGAATGATGGCTTTTATGCTAACTGGATTGAGAAACCATCGAGCACTTGTGAACAGAGGAGAAACATCTATGACATTATAGAGAAGGAATCACTCTGGCTGACACTGAAGGAATAACTCAGGATGGGGAAAATGCTATGGATTGAATCCTGTTCCCTTAAAGTATATTGAAGTCTTAAATCCCAGTACCTATGACTGTGAACTTATTTGGGAATAGTCTTTGCATTCCATCAATACAAGCTCAGTAGCATGAGCCCTAATCCAGTATGACTGTGTCTTTATAAAAATGGGGAATTTGGGGCACCTGGGTGACTCGGTAGGTTAAGTGTCCGACTTCAGCTCAGGTCATGATCTCACAGCTCGTGAGTTCAAGCCCCAGGTTGGGGTCTGTGCTGACAGCTCAGAGCCTGGAGCTTCAGAGCCTCAGAGCCTGTCTCTGTCTCTCTCTCTCTGCCCTTCCCTCACTATCCCCCCCCCTGCTTTTTCTGTCTCAAATATAAACAAACATTTAAAAATTATTTTAAAAAAAGGGAGGGGGAATTTGGACACAGAGAGAGATGTGAACACACGGGGAGAATGTCATATAAATATGAAGGCAGACATTGAAGTGATTCATCTACAAGCCAAAGAATGCCAAAGTTGACCAGAAAATTGCTAGAATCCAGGAGAGAGGCATGGAACAGATCTTTCCTGAAAACTGTCAGAAGGATTCAATCCAGCCAACACCTTAACCTTGGACTTCTAGCCCCCAGAGCATGAGACAACACATTCCTGTTGTTTAAGCTGCCACATGTGTGGCACTCTGAAATGGCAGCCCCAGGAAACTAACACAGACATTGATCCGCTTTACATGAATTATTGCATTTAATCCTCATTGTAAACCTAGGTGGTTATCATTACCCCAAATATCAGGTAAAGAAAATGAAGGAAGGGAGGGGGGCAGTCAACTAACTTACCTGGGATGAATTAGTAAACGGTAGAGCCAAAGTATGGCTGCAAGGACATCTGACTCCAGAACCTAGGCTTTTAAACTCTGTGTCTACTTTGTCTCTAAAGGACACATTTTATTTTATTTTATTTTATTTTATTTTATTTTTTTATTTTTAAATATTTATTTATTTTTGAGAGAGAGAGAGAGAGAGTGCACATGAGCTGGGGAGACAGAGAATATCGAGCGGTCTCCACGTTCAGTGTGGAGCCCATCACAGGGTTCAAACTCCCAAACCGTGAGATCATGACTTGAGCTGAAATCAAGAGTGAAATCAAGAGTCTGATGCTAAACCGACTGAGCCACCCAGGTGCCCCTAATGGACACACATTAAAACTGTAAAGCATATGGAAAATATTGTTGCCAAAGTGCCCTAGCCGCAATGAAGCTAGGAAATTATATTCATTTTAAACCATATATATCAAATAGTTATATCTGTGCTCTTTATTATTGAAATTGAATGATGGGGAACAAGTGTTTGGAGGGGACTTGGCTGTAAAGAAATATTCCGTCTTCTTGCCTTGTTTACCTTGATGAAGAATAATACCCTGGGAACCTACACTGTACCCTGCCTCAGTCATCAGTGAACTCTGGGTCTCAGTTTCTTTACCCATAAAATGAGAAAATTGGATTAAGTATTTTCTAAGGCGTCTTCCAGGTCTAAGAGTTATATATTTTGTTTTCTTAACTTTTTTGTCCTCGTGTAAATTTTACGTCAATTCCTTTTTAGAGGTGAAAAGCACCTCCTGTTGAAGACAATACTCACATAAGACTGAAGGGTCACTGCATTATAGAAACTTAGCTTATCAGTGCATTCATGTTGCAACTGCATAATCCATGAAACAGAATGCTTAGAATTGTTAATGTGGCTAATAGAAACTGATGATGCGGTATCTCTTGATTTCTAAGAGATCGACCCTATCAGTAATATAAAATTTTATACGTTTTGGGAGCACCTGGGTGGCTCAGTCGGTTAAGCACCCGACTTCGGCTCAGGTCATGATATCACGGTTGGTGAGTTCAAGCCCTGCATCGGGCTCTGTGCTGATGGCTCAGAGCCTGGAGCCTGCTTCGGATTCCGTGTCTCCTGTCTCTGCCCCTTCCCCACTCTGTCTCTCTCCGTCTCTCTTTCTTTCTCAAAAATAAAGGGAAGAATTTTTTTAAAAATTATACATATTTGTTATTTATTCTTATTGGGGTTCCCTAATTTGAGTTTACATTAAAATTTTTTTAAAAAGTAAATAAGTAAATATTGAACAAATGTTTCCCTTCATTTCTTTTCTTGGACCAAGGACAAACCCAGAACACTTTATTATTTTTTTTTTTTATTACTTCATTTGAGAGAGACAGAGACAGTGAGAGTGGGGGAAGGGCAGAGAGAGAGAGGGAGAGAGAATCCCAACCAGGTTCTGTGCTGCCAGTGCAGAGCCCGATGTGGGGCTCAAACCCACGAATCCGTGAGACCATGACCTGAGCCGAAACCAAGAGTCAGACGCTTAACTGACTGAGCTACCCGGGCACTTCAAAAATGCAAACTTTGGATTGTTTGATTATGCTCTGTGTTCACAAAACCTGTAAATGCAGATTATATCATTTTAATATTTGTTTTAAATATTAATAGACCATTGATTTTTGCCTATGTTTTTGGCTTATCATCCTTTCTTGTCTCTGGAAAGCAGTCTTCTCCAGTAGGCATGAGAACAAAATTTTAGATTTGTATTCTTTTTTTTAATGCGTGTTTATTTTTGAGAGAAAGAGAACATGAGTGGTGTAGCGGGGGAGGGGCAGAGATCGAGGAAGAAAGAGGATTTGAAGCAGGCTGAGTGCCGACAGCCGAGAGTCTGACTCGGGGCTCGAACTCACAAACCGTGAGATCATGCCCTGAGCTGAAGTCAGTTGCTTAACTGACTGAGCCACCCAGGCGCCCCTGGATTTGTATTCTTATCATTTGGGCAAAACTCTTGATTTCTCATTTTCCTCAGTGGTAAAATGGAGTTATTGAACTCAGTAATTTCTAAGAGAATTTCAACCTCTAAAATGTAGTAAGATATTAGAGTGATAATGTGCATTAGGTTGAGAATACATAAGAAATCCAAGACTGAGGGCCATACGTCAGTGTTTTCACTTTCTCAAGTTTCTAGAGATCAGCAAATCACGATAAACTTATTTGTTAACAGAACTGTTTTCTTCAACTTTGCTATAATCTGAAAGAGTACAAGGCCAAAATACATAAATGTTATCCATTGATCTATCCGTCTTAGGAACCGGAAATTCAAGACACTGGTGACGGACAATGATTACCATGCATTTCTCACTTAAGAGACCAGAGGAAATAAATATTTCCAAGATTTTAGTTAAAATTTAGCACAAAACTCATCTGCTATGAAATTCTACCGGCTATACACCAGGCAGATTAGCATCTCCCTGTATATCAATAGAATGGAGGAGTGAATTTGTGAATTGTTTATTTCAGGTAGCGTGTGGTGACATGTTTACCAGTTTCTCTTGTTTACTCAGTTTACTTGACGTGAGACTGGAAAATGGATGAGTGGTTAGTTAAGAGGAGGACATCAGTGTTCACTTGTGCTCTTTGCCTCTGTGTGTATCTCTCTGTTTCTGTCTCTCTTATAAACACACACATGCACGCACTCACACACACACACACGAAACCAAGCACCTCTATTTTCTGGGTAATTAAAAAAGGTTCTGGGGCGCCTGGGTGGCTCAGTGGGTTAGGCGTCCGACTTCAGCTCAGCTCATGATCTCACAGTTTGTGAGTTCGAGCCCCGCCTTGGGCTCTGTGCTGACAGCTCAGAGCCTGGAGCCTGCTTAGGATTCTGGGTCTCCCCCTCTCTCTGCCCCGCCCCTGCTCACGCTCAGTCTTTCTCTATCTCTCAATAATGAATAAACGTTAAAAATAAATTTTAAAAAAAGGTTCTAATCGAGATTTTAAGCAATGTCAGACTGAAGGAATTTTTTTAGTGAACACCTGTTGTAATCTTTTAAATACAGTTTATTACTATCTCTGTCAAAACTACAGCTTTATTTTTATTGACAGCTGACCAGCAGCTGCGTTTTGTCCGGCTATCAGATTAGGTTTCAATTCTCTGACATCCTTTATTTTTCTCTTCAGTCTCTTAAGAGAACCAAAACTCTCACATAAGACATTTAGTCTACCCATTTCCTAAGAAAGGAGGCATAGAGGAAATAAAATTCATGTCCAAATTCTCATTCCAACATATCATTTTCAAGATAATGTAAAAAAGAATGTAAACAAAATAATAACTGACCGATAATACACTGCCATGTTTTTCTAAAACATTGGGCATAATTACTTGGAGACCATAAGAATATATCAATATCTCTTGAGTGATGGGAAAATTGAAGAGATTTTAAAGACACATAAGTTGATTCTTAAAAACTAATTTTAAAACAAAAAAAAGTTCAAATTAATGAAGTTATTCACATTGCCTGACTATTTCAGCTAAAAGGTTTTGATTGTCACTAATTTAGCTTTTGTTAAATTGGCTCAATGGAGGGTATTTACAAATTTTTAAATTGTTTATGCTACAGATGCCCAATTGAAGTTTGCCAGTGATTTTGTGGGGTAATATCTTGAATTCAGGCAGGAATTTACTGATGGAACATACAGGTATTAGAGATCGGCTTGAGATTCACAAACTGGAGAAAAAGAGCAAGGAAAGAATCAATTCACCCCTGGAGATACTTCAAGAAAATCCTGTGCAGGCTGTACACAGAGTGCATGAGGCATGGCATTCTGTCTCCACCATAATTCTAGAAATATCTGTACAGAGATCTTCAAATGGTTAGCTGCACTTCATCTCTTGAATCTTTACCTTTTAGGGGCTTTTAATTCCGAGGTCACCTACAGGCTACCTAGAGTTTAAGAAACACAGCACTCTTAATGAGTGTCTGTGAACAAGAAACAATAGAAAACACTAGATTCAGGATTAGAAGGTACTTTATACTCTTCTTTTTTCAATATCTATTTATTTTTGAGAGAGACAGAGACAGAATGCGAGTGGTTTAGGGGCAGAGAGAGAGAGGGAGACACAGAATGGGAAGCAGGCTCCAGGCTCTGAGCTGTCAGCACAGAGCCCGACACGCGGCTCGAACTCACGGGCGCTAAGATCATGACCTGAGCCGAAGTCGGACGCTCAACTGACTGAGCCACCCAGGCACCCCGTGGTACTTTATAATCTTAAACTTAAGGTTACTTTAGGTAACTGTTGTTGAGTTGTTATAGGAATTCATAGAGACTATGTGTCCTTATGTGCTTTCTTCCCATGAAGAAACAATTTTTTTTTATAGGAATTAGTGTGTGGGAAGGATGAGGAAGGAGAAGTTGAGGTAGAAATTTATGGGATAAGTCGGGGGAAATGAAGAGCTTATTACTGTAGGCATTATTGAGCGTGACTATTGTGACAAATATCAACCGAAAGTTAACAACAAGAACAAAGAAAAGGTGAATTTATTCTGAAGAAAAATCAACCCAATTATTTACGAAGTGGACATTCTGAATGTAGTCAAATGAGCTGTCTTCAAACACGATACATCTAACGGGGAAAAAAAAATCCCAGGCGGAGGCTAAAAGTGACATTAGATGGTTAAAAACAAGTAGTCGTGGGCTGAAAATCGTATATGTCTTTCCAAAAGGGAAAGAAATAAGGCAGGCTACAGAGGGTGGAAGTTGAGAGTTTTGGAATTAACTGGGTATCAACAGAGAGTCCTCATGGGATAGAAAAAAGAAAGACTCCGAAAGCGCCCAAGTTAGAGACGAAATGAGCATTTATAGAGAGAAGATGGAAGAGCTTAGGGAAGGCTGTCATAAAATACACGTTGTATAATACATGATGGATCAGTTCTATTATTTAACTTTCCAAAAGATGTAACAATACAGAGATGTGCTAACCATCACAGTCAGCGTTAATTTACAGTGGGAGAAATAATTAGAATCTCACTTTTTTCCGGAGAATAGAGTAAAAATGTAAACAATGCTTCCCTCCAGGCAAGTGCTTTATCAAGTTGACAGGTGCATTTGAATTTCCATGGGTGGGGGATATAATAGGTTATTTATGTGTCATTTTAATAGAAAGACCCAACCATCAAGATGGACAGCAGACTTTATCAGTACTGCTGTTTGCAACTAATCCTCCAATTTAGTGCCCCATGAAAGTACCTGCAACAAAACCTGTCCATTTTTCTTTTACACTCCATTATGGAAAAATCAATATGGGCGCTATTCATCACAAATCTCCTGCTTGGCGGGTGCCTGAGCCACAGAATCTGAAAAAAAAAAAAAAAAAAAAAAAAAAACCTGACAGTGTAGCACTCTGTGTGGCAGGCCCCATTGCTTACGGGTTTTTTCCTGCTACATTCTGCCACCCAGAATGGCCCAGTTGGCCGAGTATATGTTCTAGATTGTAGTATATGTTGGCCGGAGACCCTGAATCTGATTACTGTCAGGTGAACTTCATCTGGAGTTCGTTTTAGAGCCAAGAACAGGAATGAGTTCATTTCCAAACTTGACAGATTTCCTTTTAATCAGTTTTTTAACATTCAAGCAGTGAATGATAACTGGGAATTTAGTGAATAGTAACTCAGTCAGGCAACCCATAAACTATACAATGATTCGTCACTTCACTTTTCGCCCAGTATTATCAAAGACATAGAGTCTGCCTACCTATTTTCGAGGAAACTGATCCTTGTTTTTCCTCCAAAACATCTCCACCAGGTTTAAAATCCAAAATCACATGGTCAATGGGAAGAATTCTACTCTCTCTCAAAATAAGGACACCATATATGAATAGAATGTCACAGAGTTCATAACTGTCAACTATAAAGCTACATAAGACTAATTATCAAAGTGCAAAGTGTTCAAACTTCAACACTTGCCCTGCAGAAGAATCTTAAAGGCAGAGAGTTTATTTGATCCCTCTTTGTTTCCTCCCAAATCACCCAAGTTACATACTTGCCTAGTATGTATTATTAGTTCCATGGGTGTCCTACAGAGCAAAAATTCATGTATTTATTTTTGCTATTGGATATGTTAGCAAAAGCAAACCTTACAGAAAAATGCTTTAAAAAACCCATAAATGATTCTTAGACATCAAGATTTTAATTAACCTAAATTTAGGTCAATTGAGTATATTGCTTGGAGCTCTGTACCAGATCCAGCAGACTGGCTCACTCAACATACACTCCAGACCCATTATAGGTGGAGAAAAACCTAAGACAACATTAATCAGATTCCTTTTAAACCCCAAGCCCCCTTTATACAGTCATGTCTTCTGAAACTGGCCAGGGGGGTTCTGTTCTCCACAACCCATAGCTCTGACCAATAAGATATCCAAGGACTGCCCCAGGATGTTGTGCTAGTTAAGTGACAAATGGTTATTTCCATTTTGAAATCATAAGTCTGCATATCCTTTTGACATAAAAGTTAAAATTCTACAAATTATCAGCTCACAGTGTTTCCTCAATAGCAACCTCCCGTACTTTAATGACTTTCAAAAAAAACAAGTTGCTATATTTTATCTCTGCCTTTCTTTGAATCGTACCTACCCATCTGCAGACATTACCAGAAATAACGTGATGCCATTTACTAGTATGTATTGTCTCAACTATATCATATTGATTGAACATTCCATCATATTTCAGACACATCCCCAAAGCATGTTTTGCGAATAAGGACAGAGTCCATGAAAAGAAAAGTTTCTTCAAAACATGTGTTTTATTTCCATGATGTTTGATTTGGGGACCCAACAAGAAACCTCATGTCTTTCAGAAGATAGACGCCCCCCCCCCCCGCCTCTGCCTCCACCCATGTACTAGTTTGCCTGTCGATGCAGAGGAGTGATTTGGTGTACAGTCTTGAGTTGTGTTGATCACATATCACAGAGGCAGAACAGCTGTGCCAAAGGGCAAGAAAAAATTTATCAGTGTGCTCTTTTTATTGGCCTCGATTCTAAGGACTATTTGCTTCCAACAGTTCCGCAGGTGATAATAAAACTGATTCGTTTGGAGGCAAATAAATTCTCTGATATAAACAAACTCTTTGAGAAGTGATGTTACCTCTGAAACTTTTTGATCTGTAGATATGTCTCCGATCATACAGGCACACATATTTCCTTACGGGGTGTATATACACATCAAAATCACACCAAACGATGGAGCAATTAATTACAGCGGCAACTTTTTGCTCACTGATTGTTTTATGTGTTTAATTTCTGTCCTACACTTCTGGCTAGTAAGCTCCTTTACTACATACTTTATATGTCTTTATATCCTCCAAAGTATTTACTGCAGCATTGGACAGAGCAGTGCTCCATAAATGCCACACTCACTGTCAAGGATATTTGGCACTTTGAATGAGTTTTAAAGATTCAAGCAGGTTCATAGCTCTGTGATGTCTTATTAGTAGTATTTTAGTGTCATCCCTCCCTTGCAGTGGCCTGCAGAAGCTCCTTCGTTAATGGGCCAAAATTGCACATTCAAAACACAACTTCCAGCGACATCAACCGAGTGGTCAACGTAACCCTGAAGACTTCATGGTCACTGCAACAAACATCAGACACGAGAGGGCGAAATTTGGACTAGCATTTCTATCAGTTCACAACAGATCATACCTGGACTTGCGTCCATTTTTCAATCATGATTATTGAGGGGCCCTGTTCAGACATTGCTATATCATGAGACGCTGTAGCTTGGATTTTCTAAATAATTTTACTCCCTGCTTTTTCTGTCATGTGAGTGATCAGTACTGCCTGGACCCAGGGGATGTGTGATTATTTATGCATAGCTGGTGTGTTTGATTCTAATGGATATTGGAAGGAGTGTGTTCCTAAGAAAAGCAAATCATTTTCATTGAACTATTTTGACAACAGTAGGTATAATATAGTAAAAAAGAATAGTTATTGGACTCAGACCAGGACAGTCAAGGTTTGAATGTTATGTCAGTCACTTGCTTTAAGCCTTCTGAGCTTTAATTTCTCCATTAGGAAAATGAGACTTACAGCTTCCTTTTCAGGCTTATAAAAATATGACATATGACAAAGCATGTGAGATTAAGTCTATGTTTTATCATTATTACGATTACTATTGTTATTTTAAATGATCATCACTGTTTGTTAGGAACTAGATCATAGTCAAGTAATTAAGAAAGTGCACGTGTTTTTAATAATCCATTGGCTTCTCAAGATGTAAACATTCAAACAGCACGGCATTTCACTTGCAATTGTCTTCGCAAAATAATTTAAATATAACAAAGTGATATTTATAAGCCGATTATTTTTTTTCTAAGTAGCCTCCACCAAAACTATCTGAAAATCGTTACTCCACTGGAATTGATCTGTGATCTTTTTATAGTGGATCTTGGGTGTATGGCTCTTAAGGCCATGGTCACTTCTACGTACATTTATTCTAAATATATATTTCAAGACCACATGTTTCTTGTACGTTCGGTTCTATATTTTTAGTTGCGTGCTGAACTCTGGTTTCCCTTTGTTGGAGGCTATTTGTCTTGGGGCCCACATTGGTACACCAAAGGTCTTTGATGTGCTTCTCCGACACAAAAGGCCACCTACTCTCTGTGGCTCTTCCTTTAGTGGCATGAAAGGATAGTAGAGGCGGTGGTGTTACTTGTTCTATGTCACCTGCCTAACCCCTGCTTCTTCTAAGAAGCAGGGTGACTAATTCCAAGTCAGATTTAAATAAGCTCTCATTATATATATATATATATATATATACACACACACATTCTGCTTAATGCTCGTCAAGTTGGTCACGTCAAAAAGATCTGACCTCTTCTATTTCTTTGATGTCTTCCCACACCTGTGCCATTCTAAAGGAATTTGGAAATAGAAGCCATTGCCTTCACGTCTCATCCCACTTACTGTGAGGTAGGCTTCTAAGGGACATCATATCTCATAACATTCACTAGGTTTCAGGACTTTGGCAGGTATCAGATGACGATAAAGGAAGCCATCTTTGATGATTTCTTTAATCTCAGACCCTTGCCCCTTTAACAGGGTATTATATTTGAGACTGCACACCCATGCCTTTTTTCAAATCATTTTTTTAAGTTTACTTATTTATTTTGAAAGAGAGAGAGTGTGTGCGTGGGTGCTCAGGTGGGGGAGGGGAAGAGAGAGAGGGAGAGAGAGAGAGAGAGAGAGAGAGAGAGAGAGAGAATCCCAAGCAAGCTCAGCACTATCAGCACAGAGCCCAACACAGGTCCTGAACTCATAAACCATGAGACCATAACCTGAGCCAAAACCAAGAGTTAGATGCTTAACCGACTGAGCCACCCAGGCGCCCCAAGACCACACATCCACACTTTTAAGTGGACACAATGAGAAGGAATACTACATTTCAAGGCTAAATATCATGTCTGTATTTCTCTGAATGTGTACATTTCAATTCAAATTAAAAACAAGACTGCTCTTTTGTCTTGGGGAAATCATTTACCTGGACTGTTTGCTTATTGAAAGGGAAAATATGATTTTGTTTGGAATCGAGACTTCTGAAAAACTCTAAAAACACTGCTGAGCATAATGATATAAACTGTTGTCTCCACTGTGTACAGTGCATTTTCCAGACTGTTTCCTCCCAGAAACCCGTTCTATTTTCTTTTCTTGAGTTTCATGGCAGTGAGATAGTAGACTGTAGACTATCTCAGAAATTTGCACAGGACACTCCTTATGGAGAAAGAATACTAGTGTGAACAGGGCACCGGGAAGATACAGCCAAAGGGATACATGAGAAGGTTCTGGTTTTGTGAATTCTTGAAGAAGAAACTAAACTACATTCAAACAAACGAACTAATAATTTGTTTCTGTTAACCAGAATCATATGGACAAATGCCAGGGAATTAGGGAAATAAAAGCACGTTTTCCTACACGGATCTTAAAGAGATTAGAAAAAAACTCATAGGTTCAAGCAATTTTTAATTTTAAATGTAACCAGTTATGAAATTAAAAATAAGTTATACTTAAGAAACCACTGAGGAGTGAGAAAATGTATACATTTCAGAGAGCAAAAGACACAGAATCAAGGCAATTTAAAGGAAAATAGAATATCCAATAGTTTGTAAGACAAGATGGCAGAACCAATTAGCAAATGGAAATTCTGGGAATGTACAAAATGGTATAAGTTCTCTCATTGAGGAGCAGGATCCAAACTAGATTTTAAAAACTGAAATACAAGCTGCTCATGAGGAAATACAAAGCAATATGAAAAGATTAATAATAATAGCATTTTTATTTATTAAGTGCTTGCAATGTGCCACACACTTTTCATTGCTTTACTGAGACACCTTCATCCAATATGAGGTAATGCTATTATTGTCATCCATTATGGATTTCTACTCTTTCCATCCTAATAATCTTTTAATGTTTATTTTTTTTAATTTTTTTTAACGTTTATTTATTTTTGAGACAGAGAGACACAGCATGAACGGGGGAGGGTCAGAGAGGGAGACACAGAATCTGAAACAGGCTCCAGGCTCTGAGCTGTCAGCACAGAGCCTGACGTGGGGCTCGAACTCACAGACCGCGAGATCATGACCTGAGCCGAAGTCGGCCACTTAACCGACTGAGCCACCCAGGCGCCCCTAATGTTTAATTTTGAGAGAGAGAGAGAGACAGAGCGTAAGTGGGGAAGGGGCAGAGAGAGAGAGGGAGACACAGAATCCAAAGCAGGCTCTAATCCGAGCTGTCAGCACAGAGTCTGACGCAGGGCGCAAACACACGAACGGCGAGATCATGACCTGAGCCGAAGTGGGACGTTTAACTGACTGAGCCCCCTCAGCGGCCCTTTCCACCCCAATAGATCCAACTTTTATCAAGTGGTTAGCCTTCCCCTTCAGCTTTGCTCATCTGACCAGGGCTCCAGCTTCCATCAGTCTCCTGAGACCAATGAGAGGTAAAGAGGAGCTGGTGAAAAAAGGTTCCAAGTTCTTGGACGTGAAGCATCATGGTCAGTGGATGTGAAGCTTTTCACTGCAGCAACCCTCTTACAACCGTGTGCAAGGCCAGCCTGAGAGTGAAACTAACACCCAGAAGATGCGCAGCAGAGGGCATTTCAAAGAAATGAGGAAGAATGACGCCAAACTGATTTGAATTGGAGATCAGCTAGATGATCCTAACTGAAACAACTCATTTTATAAATGAGGAAATGGACAGAGTACTAAGGAGGCAGAATCAGAATTTAAACTCTGCTGGTGTTTCGAAATCTGCACTTACAGCAAGTATATACTATACTAAGAAAGATTCACTAAAGTATAAATACAGTATTGTGGAAAATACCAATTATATACCATATAAGCATTTAAGGTAAAAGAAAAAAAAAGATTCATTTCATACCCTAAAAGGTCAAACCATGGCCATGATTGATTAGCTATAGAAATATAAATCCAAAGTTCTCAGAGGTATAAGAGAACTGTAATAACTGTAATGTCATTTGAGTTTTTGCTAAGTCAGGTGTGCAAAACAAAGACATAAGGTATTTTAATACACTAATAAAGACGATTTGAATTAATGGGCGCTCTGGAAAAAGACATATCAAACTGTAAATACAAAAGGAAAATAATCTTTTTTTTTTCAAGGGTACACTAAACCTCAATAGAGTTTTCAGTGAAAAAATATACAAGCTATACACATTCTCAGAATATATTACAATAGCTAGGAACTAATCTTGTAAATTTAAGTGGGATCGTGTAAGTTTATTTTGTTTTCTAAATGTTTATTTATTTTGAGAGAGGGACAGACACAGTGAGCAGGGGAGGGGCAGAGAGAGAGGGAGAGAGAGACCCAAGCAGGCTCCAACATGGGGCTCAAACTCAGCACAGAACCCAAGATGGGGCTCAAACTCATGAAAGGTGAGATCATGATTTGAGCCAAAACCAAGAGTCGTGTGCTCAACCGACTAAGCCACCCAGGGGCCCCCAGAATCGTATGAAGCGTATAAATCGTATAAATTTCTAAAACATTTGGAAATTTAAAACTTAACATTATAGCAACAAATAGCATCTTCTAAATACAGATTAGGTCAGAAAAGAAATAAAAACTACAATTAACTACATTTCAGAAAATAAAAATAGGATAACATAATTAAATATAAGATAATGCAACCAAATCTGTAAACACTTAAAGACAGATTCACGGACACAAACAAATGCTTCAAATGCCTAATAAAATAATCCAATAAAAAAGTTAGGGGAAATGTTTCAATAAAACATAAATAAATACTAAAGTGAAAATTAAATAAATCAAATTGATTCATAAACCCCTCAGCTACACATTTGAGCAGAACAAAGCAAAACAGATAATAATCCTTATCTAATCTAGGCAAGATAGAAAAAATAGATACAAATGAACATTTTGAATTCTCAAAGCATAACAAGTCAAAACAGGGATAGAGCAAGGATCAAGAAAATGAAATGCATGATGAAAGCTTTTTTATTTCCTGTGTTTGCATGATGTTGATTTATCCATCCTTGTGTTTCGATATATGTGCATGAAATAGCTATTTTGTAATATTAAACTTCTAAAATCATTTTGCCCATCCTTTAACCTATCTTCCTGTTCTTGTAAGCTTTTTCAACCGATCAGCTTTGAACTAAGCCAAAGCTGTTAGCTTTTTAGCAAATAAAATGTGTTATTAAAAAAATAAATAAATAAGGGACACCGGGGTGGCCCAGTTGGTTAAGCATCTGACTCTTGATTTCGGTTCAGGTCATGAGCTCAGGGTTCATGAGATCAAGCCCCGTGTGGGGCTCTGAGCTGCAGCGGTTTCTCTCTCTCCCTCTCTCTCAGCCTTTCCCCTGCTTGTGCATGTGTGTGCACCCTGTCTCTCTCTCCCTCTCTCTCTCAAAATAAACATTCAAAAAGTTGAATAAAATGAATAAACGTACAGTAGAAGAACCCAAGCTCTCCGCTAAGTTCCATGTTTTCCTCTTTAGCAAATAGCCAGGCTTGGTTGCTGCCATCTATTTATAGGAAGAGCTGCGGAGTCTCTTTAGGAAGTACTCGTGGTCAAGGGAAACAAGGCTTCCCCATCAACAAAGCCTCGGGCAACAGAGAGAACTGGTGCTGGGAGCACCATGGTCTTTTTCACCATGACTTGTCTTCAACTCCAGCCTTTTGCCAATGCAAAGTAAACATTCATAAGGTGCTTCAGGTACATTTTGAGGACATGTTAACCAAGCAGAACACGGAGGATCCCGTCCCAGACACCTTGCGTCAGATTCTCCTTTGCTGATACCTGAGTATCCTTGTGGGGGAGTATAGCAACAGAGCATAGAAAGTTACTTCTTGACGGAACTAGAGTTCCACTAGTGGTTACGCGCCTTGAGGAGACAGGAACTTACGAATCTACCTTAAGGAAGAGGGAGTTAGCAGCAGTACCGAGGAGATAGGGTGGGGGCCAGTAGAAACAGAGGTGCCTACGGCCCAAGGGAATTTACTAGGTTTTGCAGACGTGGTACTCCATGGAAAGAAACAGCTGTCTACACACCTGGAAGCCCCAGAAGATCAAGGAAGGCAGGAGATAACGTCAGGTGCCTGAGTTGACAGGACCTGTATTTGAACACCCCGGCCTCCCTGAGAACACACAGGAATAACAGTTGGTGGCTTCAGGGAAGGGAGTTTGTACGGTAAGAGGGTATGCGCCAGATGCAGCTGCTGAAAATGGACATATTTTATATTAACATAATGGCACACAACTTTGTAAACAGATTGGTAAGTCTCAATAAAGATGAAAGCTTTCTGGGAAAATCGCAGCTCCTCCACAATAAGCCAAAGAAGCAATAAGAGGAAAACATCAATAACCCAGAAAGAAAATAAATGCATTATCAAAAAATTATTTCAAAACGGGCTTAATGCTAGAGCGCCTTATTTGTGAACACAACACTAGAAACATTTTTCAAAACTGGAATTATTCTAATGCTATTTAAACTCTTTCAGACCGGGGGTACCTAACCAGCTCAGTTGGAAGACCTTGCAACTCTTGATCTCAGGGTCTTGAGTTCAAGCCCCATGTTGGGTGCAGAGTATGTAAATATAAGTAAAACTGAAAAAATACATACATATAGAGGTACCTGAGAGGCTCAGTTGATGAAGCGTCCAACTTCAGCTCGGGTCATGACCTCAGGGTTCGTGGGTTCAAGACCCACATCGGGCTCTGTGCTGACAGCTCAGAGCCTGGAACCTGCTTCGGATTCTGTGTCTCCCTCTCTCTCTCCCCTTCCCCTGCTCACGTTCTCTCTCTTTCTCTCTCTCAAAAATAAATAATAAACATTTAAAAAATGTTGAAACATACATACATACATAAATACATGTTTTCAGACCAAAAAAGGTAATTTTTATTAAACTGTCATAATCATAAATCAAAAAAACATAAAGTGTAAAAAAAGAAATAACTCAAAATCACTTATTAATATATGATTTAAAAATCTTAATAATTCTGAGGGAAATTATTCATTAGTGTAATAAAAAATTATCTCCCTCAACTAAGTAAGGTTTCTCTTCAAGACACAAAATTATTTCAGTGTTGGTAAATATATTACCATATTACATTAACAAGTTTCAAAAGAAACATATTCTCAAACGCTACTAAGAGTTTAAAAGTTTGAATGATATTCAGAATATATTTCTGATAAAATTCTAAGAAAATTAGAAAAAGGATTATTTAATATAAAAAAAAAGATTATTTACCTTAAACTGAGAGTCAACATAATTCCCAACAATGAAACACAAGAGGCAGACCAATTTAAATTATACAAACAAACAAAAAACAATTAAGTGTTATCTGTTATCACTAGGGCTATTTTTTAAAATTTTTTAGAGGTTTTTATTTATTTTTGAGACAGAGAGAGATAGAGCATGAGCAGGGGAGGGGCAGAGAGAGGGAGACACAGAATCTGAAGCAACTCCAGGCTCCCAGCTGTCAGCACAGAGCCTGATGAGGGGCTTGAACTCATGGACCACGAGATCATGACCTGAGATGAAGTTGAATGCTCAACTGAGCCACCCAGGTGCCCCATCACTAGGGCTACTTAAACTTGTTCTGCAATTATAGATAAGTTCAAATCAATAAGATATGAATTGAAAGCAAGGAATAAAAAAAAAGGAAAAAAGAAGAAGAAGAAGAAGAAGAAGAAAAGAAAGAAAATAAAAAATGTAATCAGAGAATAAGAAGTGGGTAAGAGTTACCTTACTATTCCAAAACTCTGAAGAGAATAAATAGAAAAAAAAAGTCTCTTTTTAGATTAATAGGGGAATACAAAAATCAGACACAAGATAAATATTTTATTAAGTCAGTAACTTTGCTATTTAAGAGCATAAGTAGTTAAAAGTTACTGTCAAAAAGAAAAAGAAAAAAAAGGTGGGGGGAGGAGGTTTAACTTAAAATAAATTTAAAATAAGGAGGAAGTACCTTGCAATGTATTCAACCTAGAAGAAGAACACTCTAATGTTTTCCTTAGAGATTTTAAAATGAAAATGAAGCATAATTAGTGGATTAATTTATATGCCTGGAATATAGATTCCAAGCTATAAATATTTTCACAGGGTATTTACACAGGATGGATCATGTTCCTGTATAAGAAGACTATGGTTAAAATATATTCACTAATTTTTTCAGGCAGTTCTCACCTTGCTTGGTACTGTGTTAACGAAAATATGTGTATATTGGACAGATGCCTTGTTTTGCACACTCACGTGGTATGAATTCCAGTTAATTATGCTCATTGAGAACTGTCTGTAATTTTAAAGCAATTTGGTACAATCCTGATGACATTTTTCTTTCTAACTTTGGCAAGATGTTTCTAATGTTCATCTAAAAGAATAAATACGCAAGCATATGTAACAAGTTTGCAATGGCAGAAAGACGAGAATAAAATTGTGTGATCAGATATGAGAATTCATAAGGAACAATTAAAATACTATGGTCTACAAGAATTAATAATGAATGTAATAGAATATTTTGTCCCCAAATAAGTCCCAGTGCATGCATGTCTTTAATAGTTAAGGGAAATTTGATAGTTAAGAAAGTGATAGATTTTTTATTGGATTCTGATGATGCCACCCACACACCAAAATAAATTCCCAGGTGCATCAAAGTTTTACATGTTTAAAGTAAAATTATTTTAAAAATATGAGCAGTGACCTTATTGCCACATCTTTTTCAAAAAAAATTTAATGCTTATTTTTGAGAGAGAGAGAGCACAAGTGAGAGGGGGGCAGAGAGAGAAGGGGACACAGAATCAGAAACAGGCTCCAGGTTCTGAGCTGTCAGCACAGAGCCTGACGCGGGGCTTGAACTCATGAACTGCAAGATCATGACCTGAGCCAAAGTCTGACACTCAACCCACTGAGCCACCCAGTCACCCCACAGTGACCTTAAGCCTTAGACCAACTAATTTGGAGTTAGAAAGACTCAGAAGCCATCAAAGCAATGCAAGTACTCAGAAAGAAAAACTTACATCACTAAGAATTAAAGCTTTAAAAAAAATGGTCATTATTAAAAGGCTAATGACAAACTGGGAACATGTTTGTAATAATAATAATAATAAAAAGAATGGTGACCAAAAGTAAAACAGTATAGCTATAATCAGTAATGAGTTCTGACAAATTAAAAAGGAAATTGCTAACATCCCAACAGAAAAATAGCAAATGTCCTAAGTGAACAGCTCACAGAAGAAATGTAAATAGACATTAAACATATGAACAACTTCAGAGTCATTAGCAAAGAAATAAAAATTAAGATGATGAAATTCT
Organism: Panthera uncia; assembly: GCF_023721935.1. Lineage (NCBI taxonomy): Eukaryota > Metazoa > Chordata > Mammalia > Carnivora > Felidae > Panthera > Panthera uncia. The sequence goes on from NW_026059545.1 coordinate 18,113, forward strand.
TTTTCACACTGGCAAAGCCTTTCTTGATTCCTTCCTTCCTTCCTTCCTTCCTTCCTTCCTTTTTCTTTCTTCCTTTTTCTTTTTCTTTCTTTCTTTTTCTCTTTCTTTCTTTCTTTCTCTTTTCTTTCTTTCTTTCTTTCTTTTTCTTTCCCTTTCTCTTTCTTTCTTTCTTTCTTTCTTTCTTTCTTTCTCTCCTTCCTTTCTTCTTCCTTCTTTCCTTCCCTACTTCCCTCCCTCCTTCCTTCCTTCCTCCCTTCCTTCCTTTCTCTCTCTCTCTCTCTTTCTTTCTCTCTTTCTATTTTTAAGAATGACAATCAGTGATGGTAATGATGGGTTGGAATGTATACTGCCCTGAACCACTGGTGATAATTTAAGTTATTACATTTCTAGAGAGTAATTTGTTAACAGGTCTTTTAAAGTTTTATATCTTTTGATTTGGTAATTATACTGCTAGGAAATGAGCCTAAGACAATTATCACATATGTGGACCAAGATTTCTGTATAACAATGTTCATTATTATTCATAATAGTGTAAAATTAGGGGGAGAGGGGAGGAACTACTTAAATGCTAAATAATAGTGTGGGAGGGTCCCCTCCCCAAGGAGAGAGAAAAAAGGAGGAGAAAACGTCAAGGTGACCTGGCTATGTGCGCACGTGACAACATCCCTCATGACCTTGTAAACTGAGACTACTTAATCAGACTACACCTTTGTGTGTGTTACTATAAATGGGGGACAAAGAACTAGAAAATGTATTAAAAAAACCATGGCACATGTCGTGCGGGCTCAGTTCTTGGGGTACGGACCCAACTAGGCGGTGTGGGCACAAATAAAGTTGCTTCCTGGAAATTAAAAAGCCTCGGTGTCATGACTCTCTGTGGGAGAATCCTGCTACGGTAGAAAATGAGGGCACCTGGGTGGCCCAGTGGCTTGAACATCTGACTCTTGATTTCTGCTCAGGTCATGTTCTCATGGTTCCCGAGATTGAGCCCCCCAGTGGGCTCCACACTGAGCGAGATTGAGCCCCCCAGTGGGCTCCACACTGAGCGTGGATAATGCTTACTCTCTCTTCCTCTGTCCCTCTTCCCGACTCATGCACACTCTCTCTCTCAAATAAATAAATAAATAAATAAAGGAAAATAAATTAGATCAATATTGGTACCCTTATGCAAAAGTCTACTATATAAATAAATATGAACATCATAGTTCCATAGAACCGTTAAGGACACGGGAAAATGTTTTAAGCAGAGTGAGACATGCATACAGTTTGACCTTAAATTTTTTTTAAATTTTTTTTTTAACATTTATTTATTTTTGAGACAGAGACAGAGCATGAACGGGGGGAGGGCCAGAGCGAGAGGGAGACACAGAATCCGAAGCTGGCTTCAGGCTCTGAGCTGTCGGCACGGAGCCCGACGCGGGGCTCGAACTCACGGGGCGCGAGATCCTGACCTGAGCCCAAGTCGGACGCTCGAACGGCTGAGCCACCCAGGCGCCCAGCGTGACCTAAATTCTGCTGAGATTTGAAAATTGTGCCTCATTCTCCTTTTCTCCTGATGCTTTTGGTCCGCTCGCCAATTTCTCCTGGAACGCGCACGGACTACACCGGCCACCGGCCAACGCCCCACACGTCCTGCAAAAGTCACCCTGTCTCTCAAGAAGACGGAGGTCTGCACCCTGAGGCGCTCGAGCGCCTGTGTCTGGTGTGGGAAAGAAATCCTGTGTCTTTAAATCCGCGTTCTGCGGCCGGGGGGGGGGGGGGGGGGCGCCCCTGGGAGGTTGTGCCGAAAGTTGCCTCATTAAGCGGTTTCCTAAGGAGAAGCCACGTGATCAAGAGCTCCCGGCACCGTTTCTTCGGATTTTTAATTTCAAAACCTCTCACTTGGCAGAGGCAGACCGGGGAGCCCTGTCGGTGACCGCTGGTAGTTGGCAAGGACGGAGGAAGCCGGGGAAGGAACAGAGCTCAAGCCAGCGCGTTTTAATCAGCTTCTAGCCGTGGAAGAGCCAAGATTCGCGAGGGCCTCACCCCCCTAGGTATCAGCAAAGTGACGCGCTCCAGCGTGGCTGGGAGGTTTTATGGCGATGTTATCGCTCAGAGAACAGAGACATCAAGGCCGAGGAGTGGGAAGAAAAGTACATAATGTTTTTCACACACTAAGCTTAATTTCAATATTGTTTTCCGCTCCTGGGGCTTCCCCCTGAATGACTGTAAAACGCTATTGTTTTGAAAATTAGCGCATTGCAAGGAAAATAGCACCTTTGGTGACCCTGGTATACTGGGGGCCACAGCTCACATCGGGGCAGGCTAAGTTTGCCCTCCCTTCAAGAAAAAAAAACAGATCTGCAGAGAACGACAAAGATAAAACTTTTTTTCTTTCTCTCCTTACTTTTTTTTTCTTTTTTTTTTTTTTTTTTTTTGCCATTTGGCACAACCCACATTAAAAAAGAAAAAGATAAAAGGAGAAAGCACAATGCCAGCAACGCTCCAAGGAGCCATGCCTACGATTTAAATTCAGCTTTAGGTTATTTCTAACTTACGTGACCAATATGAGCTACCTGGGGTAGGGTGACACATGCACGTTTTGAACTTGACGGCATTACCCAGTGTTTCCATACCCCCCCCACTTCTGAATAATTTCTGGTAGGATTATATACTGCATTTACAGCTGTGCGATGTGCAGTGGCCATAAAACCATCCGTTTGTATAATCTCGGGGCAAAAAACACCACAAAGGGAAGCAATGGGACTGGGAAAATGATCGATCTTCATTTACGCATTTAAAATTTTTCTCACTGTGAGAGCCTGGTGAGGTGGATGTCTTCCTGTGAAAACCGCAGAGAGCCAGCTGCCTTTTCCTCGTGCAACAAACATCAGCAGAGACAATAACATTAAGGATTCATAATCCCACACAGAAGAACACGACATTATCCTAACTAAATTTTCTCCTTTTGCATCCCCACGACTTATTAATACACAGGATAAAAAGCTATGGGAGCTCCAGCTTCCACAGCGTATGTGATGGAGATCACATTCCAGCTGTTCGATTTGGAAGCCGTTGTCCCAGAGTCATCAAGTTCTGGTGGAAATAAACGAAAAGGGGGACGTCGGATCCTTGCGGTTTGTCTGAACACACGGCCTTCGTTTCTTCTCTTCACTATGTCCAAACTACCACTGAAGTCCAAAATGCTCTCCATCTTCTCAGTTCCGTGGAATTCTTACCTCCAGTGAGGCTACGCGTGGCCCTCAGACTGCAATAAATACCTCGAGCACTTAAAATCCTGTCTTAGGGAAGAGACACCGATTGTGGCTCCACCATCATGCAATCTTTTTTGCTCGTTCTCTATCCTTTTCAACCCCCCCACCCGCATTGTCTCCAGGACTGTGGCTTCCTGCCGGCCAAGTCTCAACCCTCTCTTGACACGCTCTTCCTGATTTGAATATTACCAACGTGTGGACGATGCTCAGATTTAGGTTGCTTTTCCAGACTTCTCCCCTGATCTACAGACGTGTGTCCAATTGAATGCTGGACATCTGCACAAGTGCACCTGGCAGGCATCTCAAATTCCACAGAGCTGGAATAGAAGATGGCTTTTCACCCCACCCTGTTCCCTAGAAAAGGGAGTCTCTGGCATCTGCCTTCACCAGTCTGTGGCACTGAAGCATCCCTCAATTGCTCAGACTTAACATCTGGGTGTCACCTTCCATTTCCCGTTCTTCACGTTCCCCATCCAGCCAATCCATCAGAGTGACTTCATAGAAACCTTTTCTAATAGCTCATTCATTTATTCGTTTGAAAATTTTCTCTCCTGTTACTCTGCTTCACTCTGAAGAGTCAGAAGAGATACTCCAAAGAGTGGCAGGAGGTTTTAGGCAATGTGGTGGGGTGAGAACAGAGGGTCATCGGCTCTTCTTGGCGTCTTTCCATGCCCCGTGTTCATTGAGGCAATCTTCCTTATTGCCTGGTCACTGCTTGTTCCACTGAGGTTGGCAGCTGATGTAACTCATGATAAGGCCTTCTGCCTGGTCAGGGCCCAACGGTGGCCCCTGGATGATTCGGCCACCCCTCAGATCTTACTGAGGCTTCTGTGACATCTTCTGTCATTACTTCCATACAACCCTTGACCAGGCTGCTTTATCCTGCAGCTGAGGCTGTGGGATGGCCAACGAGGGCCGCCATCAAGGCGCCATGGCGGTATTGACTGCCTCGCCACTCGGTTGTGCTTCCAGCTTCTTCCATCTTTTCAGGTTTGTCCCCATGTTCCCAGGAATAGGGAATCACACCTCTACCATATGCTTTGTGCCCTACACTTTTAGTGTTAGCTTCAAACACTACAGTTTTGGTGGAGCATAGAGGCTATACTTCAAGTTTCCATCAGCTACTTTGCATCACCTCCTTTTCTTAGCCCAAAGACTAGAATGTAAGGATGGGAACTACAGATCTTAGAATCTGCCTCTGTCGCTCCTAATTCTATACCTGTCACTCCTCCCTGCCAGCTCCCAAGGAACAAGGGACAACCTTCAAACTTTTATACACTCTAAATAATATCTTCTTCCATCCCAGTTCTGACACCCAAACCTGTGCTGTATCTGGACTGGGTTTGGGAAAGAGAAGTCAGCATATGCATTGAGGAAGTTACGGTAGCAGGCATTTCAAATATTTTGCATTGTTGAGATGGCACGTCAGGGTTTTAGGTGCCTCTTTTGGATATTTCGTATAAATATATATATTTTTTACCCCTGTGTAACAAATTACCACAAACTTCGCATCTCAAGACAATATCCATTTTGATTTTACAGTTTCTGTAGGTCAGGAGTCCAGGCTAGTTGGGTCCTCTTGGTGAAGGTCATCCCAGGCTACCGTTAAGATATCAGCCAGGCTGTGGTCTCATCTGGGGCTTGAGTAGGAAGACTCCATTTCCATGCCCATTCATGTTTTCAGCAGAATTGAATTACCTGTGGCTGTAAGACTGCAGTCCATGTGTTCCAGGCAGCTGACACTGAGGGATTGCTTCCAGTAACTCAGGACCTTGACACATGGCCCCTCCATAGGTAGCTCACGATGTTTCTTTCTTTTTTTTTTTTTTAATTTTTTTTAACTTTTATTTATTTTTGAGACAGAGAGAGACAGAGCATGAGCTGGGGAGGAGCAGATAGAGAGGGAGACACAGAATCTGAAACAGGCTCCAGGCTCTGAGCTGTCAGCACAGAGCCCGATGCGGGGCTCGAACTCACGGACCGTGAGATCATGACCTGAGCAGAAGTCGGACGCCGAACCGACCGAGCCACCCAGGCGCCCCTCACGATGTTTCTTTAAGGCTAATGAAAGACTATCACTTTGAGTCTCTCATACAAAGTCTGGAATGAATTTTAAAGCACTCATCCAATTAAGTCTGGCCCACCCCAAATCATCTCCCTTATCATTAATTCAGAGCCATGCCATTCGGAACTCCTTTATATCTACATAATCCCTTCACCTTGGCACATAACTAACGTAGTCACAGGGGTGACTCATCATAGGTTCATCTTGCCTTCCATGCTGGGGGATCACACAGGGTGTTTACACCAGGGGGTGGAATCTGGGCAGCCATGTAGAATTCTGCCTACCATCGTGCGCCTGGGTGGCTCAGTTGGTTAAGCGTCTGATTCTGGGTTTCACTCTGGTCATAAGCTCACAGTTTGGGGGATCGAGCCCTGAGTCAGGCTCTGTGCTGATAGAGTGGAGCCTGCTTGGGATTCTCTCTCTCCCTCTCTCTTTGCCCCTCCTCTGCTTGTGTGCACACGCTTAGTCTCTCTCAAAATAAACACCCGTTAAAAAAAAAAAAGAATTATTCTTACCAGAGTGATATTTGCAAGGGACTTCTTTCACTTGGCTTAATGCTTTTGAGGTTTATTTATGGTATATGTATTAGTCGTTCTCTTTTTATTGGTGAACAGTATCCCATTGTTTGGATATATTGAATTTTGCTTACCCACCACAAGTTGAGCAAATTTTTAATTTTGTTTCTATTTTTTGGCTATATGAATAGTACAGCAGGGCTATAAAAATTCATGCACAAGGATATTTTTTTATTGCTGTGTTTTTGGATAGACATACAGAAGCGGAACTTCTGGGTTGTATGATAAACTTAAAGTGATAGGTCTTAGGAAAGGGTAAGGTCTTTGGACTCATATCCCAGCTCTATTCTTGTTCGTGTGTTCATTTTTCTTTTAACGTTTATTTATTTTGAGAGAGAGAGAGCAGGGGAGAGACAGAGAGAGAGGGAGAGAGAGAATCCCAAGTAGGCTCTGTCTACACAGAGCCCAACTCGGGGCTTGGGAACTGTGAGATCATGACCCGACTGGAAATTAAGAGTCAGATGCTTAACTGACTGAGCCACCCAGGTGCCCCTCCCAGCTCTCTTCTTGCCAGCTGTGTGACCTTCGGCATGTTACCAAAGCTCTCTGTGCCTCAGGTGTCTCATCTGTAATGGCACACAGATATACTGTAATGGTAACAGTATGACTCTGGAACTAAACAATCCATGAAAAATGCTTGTGCATGGCTTAACACAGAGTAGACACTGATTGTTAGCTACCATTAATAGTCATTCTGAAAACCTAGGAGGCATTTAATAATGATTTACTAATTGACCAATAGGCTGATGAAGGTTTGGCTGGATAATCTGTACTGTACCTAAGCTTCTGATATCTGACTTCTATATAATAACGGTTCAAATTTCTACTTCCTGTTCTTAATCATATGGCCTCTGCTTTGGGATAACTCTATGTAGGATTGATCCTTTGAGAGATTTTGTCAAACATCTAGTACCTGCAAAGATGCCTTAATAAACATCCACGTCTTAAAATCTCCAAATAATAAATACAAGTAATGGGAATATACGGGCTTCCCCTTTCTGGAATAATCTTCTTCCCCTATGTGACTTTTAATATTCTGCTCTCTCACATCAAATAAACCCTGAGGTTTTTTGGTTGTGTTTTTTGTTTTATTTTGGTGTTTATTTTTTAACGACAGGCTGGTGGTCTGTCTGGAACAAGCTTGACGTGTGAGGACAAAATAAAATTTTATTTGCCGCTTGCAGACTAAATAATTCTTATCAAGAAGAAAGTTTATTGATGTTGTAAGCAACATGATGCCTTTTGTGGTGAGGGGATCACCTGACTAAAAGCGCCTCCCACTTCCTTTCCTCTCTTCATATTCTTTTAATTAAGAAGCCTGCTGATGAAAGGGTCGTTAGCAGGCACATTTTCTAATCTTGGAAAAATAAGGCTATTTTAAGAAATCTAGCAGGCTCAACATGTCATGTTAATTCCGAATACCCCCTCCTTCCGGTAGCACATAGAAACCTTCCATTTTTTCAAGTCACTCCCTTACGAGAGCCCAACTGTAGGGAAACTCTTACCACTCCCTGTTTCCTGGTATATAAATATAGCATTTTTGCTATAGGAACGTCATAATTACTTGGATGATATGATATTGCTATATCACTGAGCTGGTCATGGGATAATGCTATACCGAGAAAGAAAGAAAGAAAGAGAAAGAGAAAGAGAGAAAGAAGGAAAGGAAGGAAGGAAGGAAAGAAGGAAGGAAGGAAGGAAGGAAGGAAGGAAGGAAGGAAGGAAGGGAGAGAGAGAGAGAGAGAGAAAAAGAAAGAAAGAAAGAAAGAAAGAGAAAGAAGGAAAGAAAGAAAGGAAGGAAGGAAGGGAGAGAGAGAAAGAAAAAGAAAGAAGAAAGAAAGAAAGAAAGAAAGAGAGAGAGAGAGAGAAAGAAAGAAAGAAAGAAAGAAAGAAAGAAAGAAAGAAAGTCATCCTGTCGGTCACCACAACTTGTGTGAATCACCGGGGGGGGGGGGGGGGGTGGAATGTGTCCTCAGACCAGGAAACAGAACTCCATAAAGATCCTAGTTTGCTACCCTCAAGGACCCGAGGAGATCATTTCCAATCTTACAGGTTGTAAAAAGGTTCCTTTGTTTAGCAGCCAACCGAGTCAAAAAACAAGGAACCAGGACATTCCTAAAACTTTCAACAGGCGCTTCAGAGTAAAGGTGTGTCACTTGATGTTTAATTGGGCCAGGTCTTCCCAGGGAGTAGATCAGCTCTGGCGGGGTCACAGGCTGGTTTGTAAGCTGCAACTTTTTACATTTCCATCTTGTGTCCCTGTCGTTCCTGATATTTAGCCAGTTCTTTTGTAAGTCCTACTCGGGCTACGTTGAAATACCCGAGGAGGGGAAAGCTTGTCCACCCTTCTATTGGAGTTTGAGAACGGGAGGAAGACAAGTCTGCTTCAGCCATCAGGAGCAGCAATGCTACTGAAGGAATCCCCAAAGGGAAACGACACCAAGGTGGGACACGATCGACCACCGTCCGTGTCTGAAGATTAGTATTTTTATGGTAAAATCATCGGGGTTTTCTGCGTGACATTTAAGAAGGAAACAATTTCTTTTATACCACGCCTCTCTGATGTGGTCCCTGACATTTCAACTCCTATGGACCTGACTCATTGTCACGTTAATAATTGCCTCAAATTGTTTTCCATTTCTTAAAATGCTTATAGTTTCTATCTACCCTCATAGAATGGTGTGTCCTTTGAAGATAGGAATGTGACTCAACATTTACTATTTTCTCATCCTGTGGTGTGTGATATGCACGTTCAACCTCGTTTAAAAGCGGTTGTAACCTAGATTTTTAAAAATTATTTTCGTGTCTAACAGCTTCGATCTAATAGTTTAAATGATAGCACATTCAACAAACTCGTGACCTTTGTTCCCCATTCTTTTGTGAAATACCCCTGAATGTTGCCTTATGTGTTATTACAAAATTCAAACAGCTGTGGAGGAAAGAGAAAGAACACAGGTGTTGGGGTCCAAAATCCCAAATTTCAGTCCAGGCTTTGCCTTTTACTACAAACTTTGTCCAAACCTTAGAGCCACTCTGACGTCTTCTTTTACTGTTAGGTAGAAAAATAAAAGCTGTGCCTTAAAGTTATGTCATTTTATCGAAATTATATGTGTGAACATGTTTGATTAAATTACTCGTGGTAACAGAGGCAGTAGCAGCAGGATAATTAGAGCAGGATCTAGGAAAGTGCTTTTATAAGTTTAGCTGGAGAAGATGTTCTTTAACAGGAGGGCATAAAAGCATTTTAAGTCAAGCAGTAAACTTTATAAAAGGAAGTAATATAATACACCCTGGATGTATCTTATAATATAAACTGGAATATTTATAGTCACATTCAATCATATCAAACAGCTTAAAAAGGATGTGGGCATGAGGGTCCCTACAAATTATAAATTCTAAAAATCAAGTACTTTTCTTTCTTCCTTTAAGAGGGCATCGCCATTTAGTAAAAGAAAATAGATCGGTGTCTTATTTAGTGATAAATAAGCAAGAGAAAGCTAAGGATAAAATTGAAAAAAAAAATCTCTAAACTAAGACTGGAAATGTCTTTTCTCCTCCAATGGGTCAGACCTATTCCACATCCTATGTCAATTGTGGTTCAAAACTCAGTAACGTGCAGCTCCTAAAAACAGTCATCTACGCTTGCAATGAAGCTTCCTTTCTTAAACTAAAACCGAATCTTGAAGGCAGTGCTCATGTTTCAATTCTGGCAGTTTTGCATACAAAAGTACCAGTGTACTTTTCAAGATCATAGCTTCCACACATCCAAGCGACTGAAATCCTCAGCGTTCTTTTACTTAACCTACACATTGCTTCAAACGCTGTCGTTTATAAAGCAGTAATGAAAATAACAAGTCTATAAACCTGTGCTAAACGGCAGGAGTTTGGAGCTCCCAGGACTTCAGACCTGTAGTTGACGCAGTGATTTATATCTAATGGAATTAAGGAAACAGTATAAAATGGAGGAGAAAAAGAACACTGAAGAAGGGTGTGTGTGTGTGTGTGTGTGTGTGCGCGTGTGATGTGTTATCATAGAAAGAAATACTGTGATGAATCACAAGATTCAGAAGAAAGACGCTTGGAGATCTCTGGCCAGAAAACCACTTGACTGAGGCAAAAAAAAAAAAAAAAATCATGTGGCATCTGTAAATATGCTAAAACCCAAGAGCAGTACAGGGCAAAGGAAAACACTCAGGGAGTGGTAGCTGCAGATTTTCTATAGACATAACGGGGAAGAGGTGGCATCTTCAGGTTGGAAGTGGGTTAGGGTATTTATTTTGAATCTGCCAGCAGTTTTAAGTTAGGTTACACATTTTGGGGGGCTGTTTGGAGGTGAGAGGTTAGTGGAGATTATTGGGAAGAGGTCACATTACCCCAGAATTAAAAGATCTTCTGCATATTTTAATTTTAATTTTTATTTACTTATATTTGACTTTTTAACTTTTTTTAATGTTTTTTTTTTTTTTTTTTTTTTGAGCGGGGTGGGGAGAGGCAGAGAGAGCGGGGGACGGAGGATGTGAAGCCAGCTCTGTGCTGACAGCAGTGAGCCCGATTCCAGGCTCAAACTCAGGAACCGTGAGATCATGACCTGAGCCCAAGTCAGATGTCCCACTTGACTGAGCCACCCGGGGACCACCCTTTTTCTGTATTTTAAGGGACTGAAGACAGATGTACTAGCTGATTTCATGCATTTTAATGAGTTATTTGGTTTTTGGGCTTCGAGGCCAACACCCTAGCTCCTTATGCTCCTGAGAGCAGAGGCAGGACTGAAAGCCTCTAAAGTTCTACTCTCCCGATTCCCAAGTCCATTTTATGAAATGTCTTGACTTCCAGTCGCACAGGGACGGCACCTGAATGACAACAGTAAACCCAAAGAACCGTTTGTTGATTTGTTTTCTTTGCACAGAGTTGGCCACTCTTTTAATATTGAGTCTCAGTCTTATTTTTTCGGCTTTTTGTGCCTGAAGAAACTAACGTGGTTATTAATCTACTGCGTAGGGACTTTTTGTTCCAGGAAGATAATATTTTATTACTATTATTATTCACCTCTGTTGAGACACCTACAGGATTAACATGACTTTGAACTCTTCCTCCATTAAAGTTATAGGATTCAGGTAAAATATGGTACTCTGGTTCTTTAAAGTGGTCTCCTAAGGTTTGGGAAAATCTCCCTACCCGTAGGACCCTCATCAAGGTTTTCCAAGTATTCCCTTACTGGATCTTACCACGGGAGCAGGCTCAGCTCCTGACCAGTGTTTTGAGAGCAATATTAAAATCCCAACTTGACCTGGAATAAAAAAAAAAAAAAAAAAAAAAAAAAAAAAACTGGAAAGCCCACTTCCTCACATTTGACTTTTGATGTTTTGACAGACAAGCTGAGACTCCTGGGTTGAACATCTAGCCGAAGCCATTCTACCATTCATCATTCTTTGAGGTTTCGAATTGAGGGCAAAATGCCATATAACCTACTTGCACATGATTTACTAAAAACCACACAATTAAAGGCAAAACTGTTCTTGCTCGGGAGGTTTTTATCCCTTTCCTGAAATACTGTGACATGTGCAAAGATCCTGCCTGGCAAAATGTCCTAGATTTTAGTCCTGGCTGTGACATTTATGTTGCCGGGCAAGTCAACTTTCTGAATCTCACTAATTTCCCTCACCTGTGAAATTCCTGACCTGATTACCTCAAGATTTCTCTAAGGAGCAAATAGAATTATGTTGACAACATGTTGAAGACTCCAATGTGTGATTTTAATGTAAGATACTATTATTCCTTTCAGTGTTTTAAATTAAAATCTAAAAATAGATTGCATTTCCACGAAATATTCCAATAACTGTTTGTTGGAAGATAAAAGCAAAACCTTTGAGATTTAAAATTTAGAAAGAAGACAAGGAAAAGACCCTACCCTTCTCTAAAGAAGTTCCTTTTTATTTTTTTTAAACTTATTCATTTTTTAAATAATTTTTTAAAAATTTTCTAATGTTCATTTATGTATTTATTTTTTATTTTTATTTTTTTGCGTGAGACAGAGAGAGAGAGAGGGACAGAGGATGAACAAAGGAGGGGCAGAGAGAGAGGGAGACACAGAATCTGAAGCGGGCTCCAGGCTCTGAACTGTCAGCACAGAGCCCGAATCGGGGCTCAAACTCACAGAGTGCAAGGCCATGACCTGAGCTGAAGTTAGACACTTAACCAACTGAGCTATCCAGGAGCCCCTGAAGCTTATTTATGTAGTTTGAAAAAAAAAAAAAAAAAAAAAGAATGAGAGAGTGCTCGTGCGTGAGGAGGGGAGGGGCAGAAAGAGAGGGAGACAGGTAATCCCAAGCAGGCTCCATACTCTCAACTCAAAGCCGGATTCCATGAACCAGACTGCACGTTCATAACCTGAGCCTAACCCAGGAGTCAGATGCTCAAGGGACTGAGCCACCCAGGTGCCCCTAGAGGTTCCATTTTCTTATGATCATCTTTCAATCCTATGACTTGTTAAGCAAGGTTACATCCTATAGGTTACAACATATAGAGGTTCACATCTATAGTCTTATGTACCAGTCCCGCAATATAAGGTGATTCTTCGCCAGAAATCAAGGCAGGAATAAGCATTTCCTTGCGCTGTAATCACACACAGCATAACTTTCTATACTTCACCACTCATTGCAAAGCAATTTACAAATTTAGTTAGTGCTGGGCAAGTTTTTATCAGAAGCAACATGGGAGAATTACACAAAGAAACATTTGATGACTGTTCCTGTTTTGTAGTAACATGTGAAAATCATATTCGTACCCCTTTGACATATCTATTAATGAAAAACCCATGTGTCTGTTTGCAATATACAGAAATAATTTGTCAAGCTAATAAATGTATAATGATTAGGTTTCAGAAAAATCTAAACACACAAACCTCTTCCACCATTATATTCCTATTTAGAAATGTCAGGATTAGCTAAATCTGGAGGTTGAAACACACTATTAACAAAAGAAGCTTCAATTCAATTGTTCAGCTGTCATTGTGTTTCCTCATAATATTCCTCTTAAAAATTGTCATTAGTGGCAAATTTCCTGATTACCGAAAATGGGAAATACCAGTGGCTGATAGGATCGTTTCAAAGAATGAAGAGCCATTGCCAACATCATCATAGTAGAATGTTTTTTTAAATAGTCCTTGAACATAGGATTATGTATTAGATCTTTGATTTGTGCTCAACAACAATAAAGTTGTTATGCACAGACTTGATCGAAGAATTAAAAAAGGAAGGAAAGAAGAGAGGGAGAAAAGAAGGAAAGAAGGAAGGAAGGAAGGAAGGAAGGAAGGGAGGGAGGAAGGAAGGAAGGAAGGTAGGAAGAAAGGAAGAAAGGAATGAAGGAAGGAAGGAAGGGAGGGAGGAAGGAAGGAAGGAAGTAGGAAGAAAGGAAGAAAGGAAGGAAGGAAGGGAGGGAGGGAGGAAGGAAGGAAAAAAGTGATGGAGAAAGAGAGGCAAAAGGAAAGAAGGAAGGATACTACTACCTAAGCTAGTAGGTGACTTGGTTCAGTCATTACCATGTATTGTTAAAAGCTAAACTAAACCAATTACCATTGGTTCATTACCATTTAGTGTTAAAAACTAAATTTTTCTCTAATATTGACTCATAAGGAGAGGTGACAACAAAAATTATACTGGATATGGGATCCTGACCCTGAAACAAAAGAAACCAAACTCAAGGAATATATGGTATAGATATGCCACTTTTTGGGACAACCACATGTCACATCTTATTTGTAGAGCTTGGATCTGATATTAGTTATTCTTGGTGAATAGTAGGCAAATGTCTTAAATGATAGAATGAATCGAATTTCAAGTTACACAAGATAGCATATGGAGCATGTTCTTCCCAGACGAATCAAAAATATTTGGCCCTGCAAATAGGACAGAAACCCCGAGTGCTCTCTCTGATTTATGCCAGCCCTTGATGGCAGACCTTCCTTCAGTGAATTTTTAGCAGTTGGCCTCATGGACACAAATGATCTTGGAGAAGATGAGAAAAATGGAAGGCAAAAAGGAAAGGCAGCTTTTGCTGGCCACTGCCATAAAATCGTCTTGAAGGCCATCAATGCATCCGTTTGTTCAATGAAGCTCTTCTTGAGTTGTTGTAAATTTCAGTAAAGTGCACTGTTCTTACGTGATTCTTCCTGGACTCAGGAGCAACAGTTTGCCTATGTGTTTAAATACCTCAGAAAATAACAACTCCCTTCCAGGTATGGTAATAAAGGAGATGATAGTAAACAGTTAATTAGGTCGATCTCCACCACTGCTTACACATACTTAATATGTCTGTTTCAGGATTGAAATCTTTCTATATTCTTTTTGGAAGAGAAAAAAAATACTAAGAAAATCTGGGTGGTTTTTTTTAAGTGTATTTATTTATTTTGAGAGAGAGACACAGGGAGTGAGAGAGAGAGAGAATCCCAAGCAGGCTCCACACTATCAGCACGGGCTCCCCGGTGCATGGCTCAAACTTAGAAACCATGAGATCATGACCTGAGCCGAAACAAGAGTCCGATGCTCAACTGACTGAGCCACCCAGGGCCCCCAAAATTTGGGTGTTTTAAGTAAAAACTGTAGTAGGTATTTTCAGTGACCTTGAAGTTAAGGCAAATAAAATGAGAGCCTCAGAATAGTACTGTTATCAGAAGAGAACCCATTCTTTTTGATCTCCATGATCTTTGGTACCATTTCCTCTTACATAATTTTATGGTAGGCAACAACAGAACATCATAGGAGCTATCATGAGGCTCAAGAGAAAAAAAAACCTCAAACTATTAATAACTTTTTATCCCTGGCATTTATAATTGAGCATTGGGTTCAAATTCTTTGGGCTCTACTGTTCTAAAATCCCTTTTAAAAATCTTAGTAAAAAAAAAAGATTGCTTAGATCCTTCTGGCTTGAACATTTTAAAATCAACTTGGGTTTGTCACAGATCTCTGAAGTATCTGAAGCATGTTCCTTAAACTGGGATTTAAAAGTGTGTTCTCCACAGGGACATCTGGGAGGCTCAATGGGTTAAGCTTCTGACTCTTGATTTCAGCTCAGGTCGTGATCTCATGGTTTGTGGGATCGAGACCCATATCAGGCTGTGGGCTGACAGCATGGAGCCTGTTTGGTATTCTCTCCCCCCTCCACTCTTTGCCCCTCCCCTCCTCATTCTCTCTTTCTCAAAATAAATAAATAAACATTAAACAAACAAATACATAAATAAATAATAAGTAAATAAATAATAAAAAGTGGGTTCTCCACAATTGCAAATTCTAGAATTTTCATTTGGAGATTAAATTTCCATTTGCATGATAAAATTTGAGGTGATGAAAATATTCTAAAATTAAATTATGCCGATGATTGCAGAACCGTGGAAACATGATAAAGACCACTGACCTGGGCACTTCAAATGGGTTGACGTTATAGTTGTAAATTATCTCTTAACAAAGTTGTTAAAGTATTTTACCCATTTTAAAGAGGCAAAGGTGTTTTAAAGTAATAAAATAAGACCTTTATCACTTAATTCAATGTTAAGGGGCTACTGACTCTTCTGAAGTTTTTAATTATACTTTCAGGGAGGCTCAAAGATCCCTTTAAAAGGAGGTTTAGCTTATTTCTAGGATATATGGGACATTAAGAAATGAATTAGAGGTTTTAAAAGTAGGAGATAGACATTAAAAGAAATTGGCAATAGGAACAATTTGTTTAATTAAAAATTCCTTTGGTGATATATGATATAAAGAAACAGTAAGATGTGAACCAATGCACATTTTGTATCAGTATCTCTATCCCTGATTAGATTGTGACTATTTTCCCACTTAGAGGGCCTAGAGTTTGACGTCGAGTACCTCTTGATCAAGGGAAGTAAACTCCCTCTACTTAAGATTCTTTTGACCTATCCTTTAGATATCTAAATATCCTTTAGATATCTTGCAATATCTAAAAGCATCATATATATTTTTAAAGAATCTGACCATTTACCTAAAGAACTGTGCTCTTTGTTTAAAACAAAAGCACTTATTGGCATAGCCCATCCTATCCTAAGAACAAAATTAAGCTTATTGCCCACAATTTTTAAGTTTTATATATGACTAAGACAATTAGAAAAGACCCAGGAGGGTATTCACTTTTGAATGCCCGTCTTGGTAAAGACAGCTTTCATACTATTCTTACTTTCTGATCTTATATTCTAGTAATCTTTGCCTGCTACTCATTTAAGGGGGGAAAAAAAGACCCAGGAAAGGAATATCAATCAGCCAACTGTAAAAAAAAATTAAATTAAAAAAAAAATAAAAAGAAAAGAAAAATGGTTTTAAAACAATCTGGAAGATCAAACTTTTGGAGAGGGCAAGATTTTTCTTGATAAAAATGTACCCCCAAATCCAGAAACCCACTTTTTATATCAAGAAATTAAAAATAAGCAAGAATCTAAAACACGAGGACAAATGAGTCATAGCCTGACCTGGTGACAGGCTGTAGAGGGACGATGAGAGCTTTCCCAACAGCTTGCCTGAGAAGAAGCCAAGGGACCAGCCTGGAAACCAGGAGCTAAATGTAGATGGCGGTGTGTGTATGTCACTTGGAGCGCTGCATGGTGACTCTGTTCCTGCCAAATATACAGCAGCTTCGCTGTGTGTTAGGACCTAATCGAGGCATAAACCACAACTGCTACTGTTGCTGGGGACGGTGGAAACCAAACCGCATTTCGAATTCAAAAGGAGGAAATGTGAACAAAGAGAAACAACCAACTAAATCTCATCAGGAAACACGGGCTCTGCTGCCCAATTAAGAAAGGTGCACCTGCCATCAAACGTGCAAGGTGATCAGCACGGATAAGGGGAGACACCATGGCAAGGTTGGCCAGGACATCCTTACAACATTAATACTGTCCATGATTTTCTTTCCTCTGTGTCTGAAGATAGATCACGAGGCCATTACGTAGCACACAGACTGTCATGGCTCACACACCTATTTGTGAGCAGAGCGTGAATTGCTACTTTTAGCTGTCCGGTTCTTTCTATAGATTGGATGCTCCTGGATGTCATGTGACGGTGGCTTGCAAAGGATTTTATATGGGGCTTGGTACGTCTTCCTTACCAAAACACGTTCAGAGGTCTTTTTTTCCAAATACGAAGATAATGTGTGTTCATCATGAAAATTTGTAGGAAATTTAGAAAAGCATGAAGAGGAGAAGCTAAATTTCCCCTCCTCCTCCATCAAAGGAAGCTATTAGCCATGTGAAAATTCTATGTATGTCTTTGTAACTTCTGACTTTACAGTCTTTCATGGGTCATTTTTATACCGATTCATTTTGCATTACCGGGAACTATGCTTTTGGAAAGCACACCGAAAGTGAGATACTAATATGAATCATTTCTTGCCTATTTAGCCAGCCTTAGTGTGTCCTATTGCCTTAACTTTGGGCATGGTCCAGCCACCCTAAATTCTTTTCTGTTCTTCGAAATACCATATTTCATCCTCTGCTTGGAGTGCCCAATCTTTTGGTGCCCAATTTACCCTTGGACTGCTCTTCATCTTCATCTTGAATACCTATCACAATAATCTTCTCCTTTGTGAGATCTTCCATAGCCCTCTCCAATGGGTTAGTTAAGACCGTTAAAAAGAAAACCACACACACAAAAAAAGAAAAACTACTAAAACTTTGATGTAAAGGACTCTGACACTCCAATCATGCCATCTTCCAATGGATATATTGTTAAAAAAGAAATAAATTGAAATTTCCCATAAAATATACTCATAAAATATGAATTTGTCCAAAAAAAGAAAAACACAGCGCCCCAAATGAAGTCACTGGGGCCAAGTCACCAAACTGGGGCTCGCTCATTACCCAACCTAACTACGGTTCCAAACTCCCCCAGAAATGTAGTCTTCACCAGTCAGTCGAGAATCTTCTGAGCAACACCAGTGAGGTCATCTGTCACGAGGGTTCTCTCCATCTCCTCCAGGGCCCCAAAGGAAGAGGAGATCATCTGCATGATAAGACCCTCAGCCCTTTCACTAAAGGAGAGTGAGTGTGTCTGAAATAATCCTTTCTTTTCGCAGGCTAACGTTGTTGCCTCACCTCTTTCCTAGGAAAACCTTCCATTCTCGTACAGCTCCTCAGAGCTGCCCTCTACGTGCCAGATGGGACGCTGCCCAATGCCTGAATTGCTTAATAAAGCCAATTAGATCTTCAAATTTACTTTAACACTACTATCTTTGTTCCAGCTACCACCCTACTGCCCAGCGCATTGCCCTATTAATTACTGTGCTGGTATGATAAATTTTTTTTTGATGTTTATTTATTTTTGACAGAGAGAGAGAGACAGAGCATGAGCAGGGGAGGGGCAGAGCGAGAGGGAGACACAGAATCCAAAGCAGGCTCCAGGCTCTGAGCTGTCAGCACAGAGCTCTGTGCGGGGCTCGAACTCACAGATGGAGAGATCATGACCTGGGCTGAAGTCAGCCGATTAACCGACTGAGCCACCCAGGCACCCCTACTGTGCTGGTGTTATAGCCACAGCTATTTAACTTACTTACTGTACAATAAAGGAAGAGATACTGTTTTGTTTTACTTTCACGTGCATCTAAGAAAAAAGCGCCGACTTCACATTAGATGATCCATAAATAAGTGGCCAATAAATGAATAGATGGATAAATGAAGTTGATTCATATCTCTGAGCCCCAGTTTCCTCACCTGAAAATGGAAATACTACCCGCCACATATATTTGCTTTGAGAATTAAATGAACCAACATATTCATTGCTTAACCCAGTGACTGACCCACAGTAAGAGTTGCTTACTTCCCCGCTTTGTTCTTAAGACAATATTACTTAACTTCTAAGCTCCTTTTAAAAATTCCCTTTGACCTATCTATCAAGAAATGTGAATGCTAAGAGCCAAGCAAAGGGTTTCTCTGAACAGGTAGCAATATTATGGTAACAGTTTTGCAATTCTGATTTATTCAGGCTTTGTGACTGTTTAAAGCCCAAAGAACACCCTATAGAAATTAGATAAGCTAAAAGGGACAAGGGGTAATAGTAGAGCTAGCATTCCTTAGAGTTGTATTTTCATCTCATGGAAGCCTATCCAAATGCAAATAATGCTGGGGGACTTGTGCTTCATAAACAGTCAAATATGGAAAGGAGTCTGACTTTCATTCTTTGCGTTAAAGAACATTGTACTTCCAAAGGGGGGGGGGGGGGAAGAACACTGTTTAATGCTTTACATGAAATTCCATTTCCCACCACATAATTATTAAAAGATAAGTCGCTTCTGCATTATTAATAAGAATAAATAATAAGACGGCAATTAAATAACTATCATTAATGACTTGTTCATGAATACGTTAGCAGTTGGCTGTTTTATCATGAAGAGAAATTAGAGTAAGATAGTAGGAAAATTCAATAAATAATAAAACAGAAAGCTGTGTATTGTGCCTCAGTTAATTACAAATATATCTGAATCTTAGGGAACACTAAAGAGGAAATTTGCATACCAAGTACAGAAGTAGTTCAAAGCTAATAGGTGCTTTGTTACAAGCAAAACTCTCCCCTGTCTCTTTGCGTTTAAGTTTGTTTACTCTTAGAAAAACTTGATTTCCTGTGTCTGAGGAAAATAAGCTTATAAAAAAGATGAAAAGGCTGCTATATGGCACTCCAGTAAAGAGATGCTGACAAATTAAGTGTTAATGAATCAAAAACATATGGATTACACTTCACTTCAAATAGAAATGATTTTAGAATCAACGGGGAGAGTACTTAGCAAAATGTAAGTCTTTGTCAATCTTTAAAACCCAAGCATTTATGGTGTCTTCAGAAGGCTCTAAGTTATTCCTTTCCTTAGCAGTGACCTACCATTTTCATTTTATAGAGAAGATCAATGTCTCCGAGGCTGAATGACCTTTCAAACGTTTAACAATATACTGGGTAAGTTACAAACAGACATCTCAGAAGTTCGGGGATAAAAAACATCAGGGGAGAAATATGTATCAATTAACCAAAACCACCATGCCAACGCAAAACATTTTCCTCTACCCCTTGCTCAACGTGATTTAAAAAAACAAAACGAAAGAGAAATGTCGGCAGTCATACAACTTCTTAAATCATCCTCTTTTATCTGTATTTTTAAAATTATGGCTAAGATGTGTACGTTCAAATTAGTTGGCTCAATATCAATGTCTTCATTATGCAAAAATTGGAAACTCTATGCTAGCAGCTCTAAGTACAGTCCACATTCACATAAAAACCTTTCAATATTTATTCATTTTTGAGAGAGAGAGAGAGACAGAGTGTGAGCAAGGGAGGGGCAGACACAGAATCCGAAACGGTCTCCAGGCTTCGGACTGTTGCACAGAGCCCAACGCGGGGCCCGAACTCACAAACCATGAGATCATGACCTGAGCTGAAGTCGGACTCTTAACCGACTGAGCCACCCAGGCGCCCCTCATATAAAAACCTTTAAAAGATAAATGTCTTCATGCCTCTTTAGAATTGGGAATTTGTTCAGTGCAAGAAGAAAGTAACACTAGATATGGAGATTAGAATATGTATTTGATTACTGAGCAGAAACCCCTTTGTTTCAGACAACTGAGGCATACTTTTAGGATGTATTCACCCGGGTCCCTAAGATATGTTCTTTACTAGCAGGAACAACAAAAATTTGATGTTCTTTTTTCAATGCAGCAAAGTCTGTGTTTTAGTATTTAGTCTACTAACTTCCCAAGGAAGACCTGTTCATTCACATTCCTAAATTGATGCGAATGTGTCTTTCACTAAGGATCTGTTCTGATGTCCAAGATGCTTAGTAACTACTGTGGGTACTTATTCTTGTGGCTGACAGTGTAAAAGGCTGTTCCATCATTTTGGAAGTGGAGCCTCCACAGGTCAATCCTGTGCGTCTGTAA
This sequence comes from Panthera uncia, assembly GCF_023721935.1. Lineage (NCBI taxonomy): Eukaryota > Metazoa > Chordata > Mammalia > Carnivora > Felidae > Panthera > Panthera uncia. The sequence goes on from NW_026059545.1 coordinate 38,924, forward strand.
TTCACTGGAATCACATTCAGGGGCCAAGAAGTGTTACATGTAGATGCTTTGAGCGCTCCCCTTTTGTTCTCTTGATGTAAGGAGTTTAAAAGGTTCCTTAGCTCTTACTAAATGAGGCCCCTGCTTCCCACCTCCTGTAATCAGAGCGGCCCGTGTCCCCTCTGAATTGACAAGAGTCAAGGGTGCTATACGCTGTAGTCACCATTCTGCCACCTACCATTTTGAATTCAGTTTGACTCCTGGTTTCCATTTCCACTGGGTTCCCCGTTCCATTCCTGATTTCAAATTTGGCTAGGTCCAATGTAGCTTGTTACTTATCTTCACCTTCTTTCAAGTCCCCATCAAGCTTGCAAGCTTGTTTTTCCCTATGCACATTTATGATGAGTCCCTTATGTAATTCCACAGCATGGCCATCTATTAATAAAAATTATTCTAACATACAACGACAAACATAGTTGCAGCTGGTAGTTCCCAGACAATACAGACACTTGAGAAACAGACCTATCCTTGCACTGCAGATCAGGATGATGAATCCTTGGTGGCATGTAAAATACAACCTATAAGGGATTGTGGGGTTGAGTTGAATTGAATAGGTAAGAAGTGCCATGGATAATTTGGACATTCGCTGAATAAACAACTCTTAATGGTGGAAAATTGAACTACGTACTATTAGACAAAGTGCATTAAAATATCAGAACTTTAAAGTAAGCAAATTATAGAATTCAGTGCAAAGGCAACCCAAATTCTTAACTGAATGAGTTCCCTCTTTTTACTAAAGCTTCCAATGGCTTTCCATTGCCTATAATAAATATATAGCCCCCACTATTGTGCACATTTCCAGTTTCTAAACTCCTTCTCCAGACTGATCTTTCACTTTCTTCCACCCTCTGTCCTTTGTTCCAGCCCAAACAAATTGCTTTCAGTCTTCAAACTTGCCCTGGCATTTCCTGCTTCTGTACTTCTACTCACTGGTTTACCTTGCTGTATAATTCATCACTAAATGTAAATTCAGCTTTTGTTAATTGCCTCCTTTTATTAAAAATTATAGATTGTATATTACCTTCATAACAGAATTTCATCAAGAATGAACTCAAGAACTCAAACATTGTTACAGTCACTAGCCAAGTGCACATAAGTAGCAACATCTATACAAAGAAGAGAAAGCAGGGTATGTATCTATGTGTGCTTGTGTTTCCCCTGTATACAGTCATGATAAGAGTCGCTGATACAATCCCATTGTCTGGCCACCTATTAATAAAAACTATTCTAACACACAACAACAAAAATAATAATCTTCATTAATTGCATCTGGTAGTTCCCAGATAAGGCATACACGTGAGAAATAGACATTTTAGGTTTTATGCTTTCCAATTATGCTACTTGAATGGATCTCTAACTTTACGGTCCACTGTCCCACGAGGCACAACTTTCTCCAACCCTTCTTCTCTGCCTAACATCCCACTATTTTTATGAGCTTCAATAGCCCCTTTTAAAGTGGTAGTTTCTTTAAGAAAATAATTACAATGTAAATTAGTCTTCAACAAATAGTAAGGCACATTTTGGAATTAGGTTCCTAAGTATTGAAGCTTTGCTTCCTGATATGTTTCAAACCATTACATAAGTTTAACCATAGCCATTCAATCTATGTACCTAGAAATATCATTTCTTCTGTTGCTAATGAAGGTCCTACGGCACAAATTTATTAAAGGTATACGTTTGCATGGGATAATAATTGGGTCGATAATATTAAATTCATAGGCTCATTATTTAATTGCAAGGGCAGATTATGAATACAGCTTCTAAAATGTATTTTAATGAAAAACACTACATCCTGACCTAATCATATCAACCTTATGCTATCTAATTAAGGATGCAAAAAATCATTAGAGTTGCAAAATATTAGTTCCAATTCCATCAGGCTGTGAGCTGCCCCTTCATGAATATATATATTTTTACTCATGATAAATAGTTAATGAGGTAAAAATGACAAAATTTGCATGTAGGCAAATTAGTTTAATAGAATAATGTCTTTACTGACTACTGAAAGTGACCTTTTCCTTTTCAAAAAAATGGTTAAAATACTTTGAAATTATCATGTGGCTGTCTTTGCACAAATGACAAATTACATGTATGAACAATGTAAAAATTACAAAATGCAATAATCCTAAATTCTCATCATAGTGTAAATTTGTTCTGTGCTTTTGCATTTATCAATTTAATAAAAGGAAATTAAGCATATTATAAAGTGTCCATTTGTGTGGCAATTTTTAATCCAGAGCATAAAAATGAGAAGCATGTGCTTAATAGCTGCTACTGTGGCAACGATCTAGATCAAATTTTTAAAGTGCAAAAATTCTAGACTACTTACTTGAAATGCTTTGATATTAAAGTGTCTGTTCCACTCTTAATTTAGCATTTTAGATTCTAGATGATTATCCTAAATTAAACTAGCATTGTATCTTGAAATTAGTACATCAATGATTCAACAGGACTACCTTGCTTCCCTATTGAAATAAACTGAACAAACAAACAGGAAACAGGTTAAGAAGAAGAACATTAAAAAATTAATCATCAGTAAGAGGAAGTCTTCACAGTATAAATACCAGGTCATGAAGAGACACAACAAATAAAATATGTATGTCTATTCACTTAAGTGTAGGAATGTTTCTATATGCTTAATAAACAGCACCCCCCCCCCAACAAGAAATAACAGGTGCTCTACAGATTTTCAGATGATTTGCATAAACATCTCTGATTCTCATCACTGATGGATGCTGAGTCTATACATATTGGGGAAGAGACAACAGCAATTTATCTGGGTATATTAATTTCTGTTATGGCCCCAAAGAATCTAAGCCAAAGTATTTTACTTAAGACACAAATGCCTTTGATAAAATTATTTACTTTCGCTGCATTTAAACGAATCGTCTTTTCTTTGATCCATCTCAATGTGTATACAGTGTATCCACTCTTTTCCTGAGTTCTATGGTTATCCATCATGGGTCAGCTAAGCCATTTTATAAAGAAGGGGATAAATATTAATTTTAAAGAATTAAGGAATTTCACAATCTCCATTAATTTTCCTTCTAGCACCTAAACATTCATTTTTTCTCCCACTTTTTATCCCCACTCCTCTCCCCCTGTTGTTCAACTGAAATCATTTTGGTACTCAACTTTGGGTTGCTTCCAAATTCCTAAACTTCCATGTTGTGAAACAAAACAGTGAAATAAATATACTCTACCTACCCCAGTCACTTTGACGTTATCCTACAAAGAAAGTGCTCTTTGCTTAACTTTTAGGATTATTTAAACAATTTGGGCCTTTTAAAATTCTGTTTATTTTTTAAGTAATCTCTACACCCAACGTGGGGCTCAAACTCACAACCCTGAGATCCAGAATTGCATGCTCTATCAACGGAGCCAGCTGGGTGCCACAACGATTTGGGCCTTTTAAAAATTATGCTGTTGCCAAGGATTTTTGAAGAAGAAACCCGGATGAATGTGGTAAAGTGAAATGTGTTTTATTTCAAGTCAGAGACAGTGGTCATCAAAATGTCTACTGGAATGTTATATTTATCTGTCAACTTAACAGAATTCAAAACATATTGCATATATTAATAGTAAATCTATGTGGAATTTTTTAAAGCTAATTTTTAGGTTTCTATAAGACATAGAATGGAATGAGGTAGATTATATGTTCATTATATGGACAAATTAAATATGTTCAATTATTCGATCATTCATGCATGCATTCATTTATGTACTAAACGAATAGATAGCAAAAATGTACTGTGTTCTACAGACATTATTAAAGATCAAGAACACAAAATGGAGAAGACACTCTATCGCACAAGAAGATCTTAGTTTAAAAAAGAAGAGGGAAACACAGGCAGATAATTGTTAATTTATGTGTTAGAAGGGTCAGGTAAACCAGGTTTTGGCAAAAAGGAGTTGGTCCTCTCTGGGGACACCCCATGGAAGCAACGCTCAAGCTCAGCCTGGAAGAAGAAATAGTTTGCCAGGTCGTATCTGAGGAGCTGGGAGGACGCTTCTGCAAAGACAGAGGAATGGAGGGTAATATAAAAGAGTATAACATATGTAGCAAGTTATCCTTATTTTTATACGGACTAATGATATTTTGGTAAGAGGCATCAGGCAAGAGGATGGCTGAGAAGGGAGGGGAGGAATGTGGATACAAGAGACATCACTGGAGAATCACATCAAATGTCAAAAACACAATAGTATGAATTTTGGCTTTTATTCTTCAGGCAATGGGTTTATGACAGGGAAATGCAGGGTCAGATTTGCACTTTGGAAACGTTCTAGAGAATAAATTCATGGCCGGTATGGTGATGTGGCAAGTGCAGCGTGAGATTGAAGATAAAGCAGTTAGCAAAGAATTGCTGGTCTTCAGAAGTTGGGTATCGAGGTCACAGATACACAGAAGCAAATGAAATAGAGAAGAGTCGATATTAAGAAAGTAAAATCAGTAGAACTAACTGGATGATCAAACTGGAAAAAAAAACTCGGAAACAAAAGTCTAGAAAAAACTCAGGAGTTTGCGATATTTAGGATTCAGAACAGATGAAAATGCCATGTGCATTACGGATGTGTAAATGCTATGGTTTTGTGAGACAAGTGAAATGCATTTGCCAATTAACAATACGTGTTAAGTCAATTTTGCTTGTAACATACTGGGTTTTAGGTGTCTTTGGGGTGTGCACCAGAAGATATCAAATAGGTTGCTGGATTATATTACTTTAGAACTCAGAAGAGAGGTGTAGCCTTGAGATACGCCCATAATAATCTTCGAAAGACTGGAAGATCCGTTTCAAAGGGGGTTAACACAAGGATAGTGTGTAGAGTAAGAAGAGAAATAAATCAAGTACAGAGCCCCGGGAGATACTACCACAGAAGAGGCTGATGGAGGGAGTGAAGAAGTCTGTAAAGGAGATTATTGAAAAAGGGAAGAAAAGCAAGAGGACTGACTAACAAAGGCATCAAAGGAGAAAAGCAGAAATAATATTCTCTTCCTCCTGTTCTCCCAAGATGACACTGAAGCCAACAATTATGTCACATATGGGAAGTCTGTCCCTCGCTTCTTTTATATTCTTCACCACCCTTGTGTAATTTGGCCCAATATATATACAGCAGGTATCAATAAATATTTCTGTAAGAAAATAACACTGCGGCACTCTAAGAACCACCTGGCCATGTTTCCTCATTTCAACTCATAAAAAATAATCAATATACAGTTGAGTTGCAAGATTTGTATAGTGGTGGCAGTCAAATTCAATAATAAATGGCTTCAAGAACAATGTGAGGAAACTTAACAACTTACTGATATGCCAACAGAATGAGTTTCTCTTGCGCAGTCAAAAAACAAATCTACTTCAAACCAACTCACCTTCCTTCTGTCACCGTTGATTCCTCTCCACTGCTCAGACCTTTTCACTATGTAACTGAGCTCCTGATTGGAAATCTCCAAATCATACGGTATGAAAAACTTGGTTTCTTCACTATGGATGCGTTGAAATACATCCAATATCCAAGAATCATTGTGCAATCTAAGAACAAAACTACCTGTTATTTTTGTTCCCCAAATATTGTAAACTTTTTTTCTTCCAAAAGCATTAAACAATTTATGTTTCTTCTATCAATTTCTATGTATTCTATTCTAGTTCATCATTCCCATTTATTTTTCAGAAATTATTTGACTAAGAGTCCAGAAATAATTTAATAACTTCCTCCACTAAACATCAAAGAATAATCTTGGTTGTTTTGGGTTTTTTTTGCCATTATCTCCCATAAGCCTACTATTTCTGATTTTTGATGCCTAAGCAATAGGCTGTAGAAAATTAAGAAATATTTAGCCATTAATTTGTATTATGGATATCCACATTAATTCGAACATGAGGGATTTGGCAAAGGAAACTTAAATTTGGATTTCTTTCTTTCTCCCTGAGTTGGTTTGAGTCCCCCTTTGGTAGAAACCCCACTGGACCAGCTCCATTGGCACAGAGGTTTCGCTGAATTGGTTGTTTTCCAACATGAATGATAAATGGATAGCTTTAGTGAGGCACCTAAACAGATAAACTGTTTACTTGATTGCCTCCAACTTCCCCAAACAGCTCCAGATATTAATTTAGAAATGCACTGCGCTTCTTGTGACACTAGTAAAGTAACAACAAAGTATCTTACTGAAAAACATTAATACTTCTTTAGTAACATTGAGGTGAGTATTATAAATACCAATTAGGCCAATGCTTATAACATTTTTCCACTAAATATGCTTAAGTTCCGAAAAGAGAAAATATGTATTCTATTCCTGATTGAGCAGTATGTTTACTTTAATATCGTATGCTTTGTCTTATAAAACTTTGAACAAAATTGAAACTCTAGAGAAATATCGTATTCATCCTGTGACTTAGTGTACTCTTGGCTCACCATGTATACCTGGACCTAGTTTAAGCAGCACACATTTTTCTACTAACAGTCTCAGGCCAAGTCAAGAAACCCAATGCATCACAGTATCAATAAACTACCCATTTAGAAAGTTATTACAAAATGCCCAAGTTATGAATTAGAGTACCAAGATAGTTAAGCATTACATGGAAATGCCTTTCTGTACAAAGTAGAGATCTGTAAGTATTTAATTTCAATGATCAGGATAATTCTATTTGGTTTAAATAGGGTAGATGATTAAAACTAAAATTTATTGAGTTCCCATTATAATGGTGGTCTTTCACATCCATTGTTTTATCTAGCCTTCCTTTAATCCTGTCTTTTACATAATACAACACTAAAAATAAAAAAAAAAATTAGTCTTGCTGTTTATAAGTAACAAAGACAGCATTTAAACCCAGGCTAATGCCAAGGTTCATTTCATTCCACCATCTGACTCTTCAGTGAAAGTAACCAATACAATGCATATCTTCATTTAACGAACTCTATCTTGATTCTTTCCAAAATAGTAAAAATAGATTTGTTGACCCTACCTGCCAAATAAGATCTATGTGTCTTTTATTTTCCCCCTATTTTGCGTTCATTACAGAGTGGCAATAAAAGCAAAACTGCCAGCCAGTGTCACTGATGGCCCAAGACAGGCCATATGGCTTGGTACCATCTTGAAATTCAACTACTACTCTTATTGTGCTTTGAGATTCTAGGTTGGCCATTTGAATGATTTGCTGGTTGTCTTGTTAAACAAGAACTAGTCTTTACCATTCTCTTAAGCTTGCTTAATGTAACATTCATCTTTTTCTTTTAATGGTAGTAAGATTTAATGTACTTAAATTACTGTCAATTTGCTGCCATAAACATTTTCTATATGAAGATTTTAAGTGCAAGATTATCAACAACGCAATTAACTTTGAATTAATTAGGAATCACAGTCCTGTTTCTGCTAACTTCTGTTCCTTTTGCCCAGAAAATGTCTGTCGTCTCTTTATATCTCCTTCATTCTGTGTGAAAGAATAATTATGTAAACATCCAAGCAGGGATCTACAGGATGGTACACAAATGTTTGAACAGAGAACAAACTGGCACATTCGAGTGTGGAAAGCTGTACAAAGATTAATCGCGTTTTAGTTTTACTTTTACATTTTTTGCTTGCTATGTTGAGTGGCATTTTCCAGTGAAAAAGCTTTGTGATGGGTTGTGAATCAGTCAACTTACCAACCATTACTAGTGTTTAGCATAGTTTCCAGGTCTGTAGAGCAAGTTCTCACAAAAAAGGAAAAAAAAATAGTCTGTAGTTATATGTGCAAAATTTTAAAAATAAAGCGAGTGTTGAATATTATATAATTCATTTGATAATATAATCAGTCAAGCGATATAACATTTACCTAAAAGTGAGTTATTTTATCCATTTGGATATTTACACAGGCCGTACTGATCAAAAGTGGTGCATATCTCAAACTTTCACTTCTCCAGTTCTTTTTAGAAAGTTAGAGTCCAAGTAAATGTTAAGTAAATTTCTATAAAGACATTCAATGTCTAAACAGTTTCAACTGCATAAATAAACTAGGCATTGGGAGACATTGATGAGAGAGAGCAACAGACTAATTTCTCTGTATAAACAACATTGGAGACAGTCAATGAAATATGGAGTTTAAATTTTCCAGGATCATGTTTAATTATGAAAGTTTGTTATTCTCAAATGGGTCAGAAATAACACACACACACACACACACACACACACACGCACACGCACACGCACACACAGATGCACATTTAATTCCATGCATTTTCTGCCATTGTAGGCATGTGTGTATAAAAATCAGGTTGAATTATATAAAATTGAAGATACTAAATCATAGTAGATGAGAGAAGAGAAAAGGAAAAACAAACATGGAAAAATTTTAAGTAGTGCAATTAGAAAAAGAATATGAAAGTTCATTGTATTATTTTAGCAATTTTTATAGGTTTGAGTTACTCTTTAATAAAAAGCTAATATTTTATGATAGTCTATATCATTACATGATGATGGTTACAAATTCGGATTTCTTTTAACAATACAACTATTCAAAGTGTCTGAAAATTTTACATTTTTAAATTATTTCTTCAAAATGTAATTAAAAGAGAAACGGTATTCCACCTGTCCATAAAGCCTTAGGCATTATTGTTTATAGAAATAGGTCACATATTATGCCACAGGTTCTGATGATGGCCAATGAAACAAAGTAATTTACAAAGTCCTCTGCCCTGTGTCCTACATTTGAAGCAATTCATTGCCTGGTGAATGGCAGAAGCTATTATGTTTGGTTCACATCTGAATGTGGGTCATTTACAGAAACCTAGGATGTGACATTTCTTTTAAAGCTAAAAAGGACAAGTGTGAACATTTAGCTAATGTAGTATTTTAAGGGTCATGAAAAAGGATGGAGTCTGTAACTTAAACCAGCTCTAAAAGAAAATACATATATATATGTGTGTGTGTGTGTGTGTGTGTATATACATATATATATATACAAATATATATATATACACATATATATATACAAATATATATATATGTATATATATATAAATTTAAAAGAATCAAATATGATTGCTTCCTTTTAACTCCAAAAGTTACAAATGAGTTCAGCAGTATGGCTTTATAAATACTGTAGTCAATTTACTCATAAAACTACTTATCTACTGGTGTAAGTACATTAGAATGCTTCAGGTATAGCTCTGAATAGCATGTGCTTGCCAAAATTTATTCTTATTCTTTTAATTATAAAAAAGAATATATGAACAGATTTCACATATTCTTTTTTATAAATGTTTATTTATTCATTTTGAAAGAGAGAGAGAGAGAGAGAGAGAGAGAGGTGGGGGAGGGTCAGACAGAGAGGAAAAGAGAATCCCAAACATGGTTGGCATTTTCAATGCAGAGCACAATGCATGGCTTGATCCCAAGAACCCTGTGATCATGACCTGAGCCAAAATCAAGAGTTGGATGCTCAACCAACTGACCCACCCAGGTGTCCCGGCTCACATATTCTTTAGGAGACTTGTTGAATATATTTTTTAACGTTTATTTATTTTTGAGACAGAGAGACAGAGCATGAACGGGGGAGGGTCAGAGAGAGGGAGACATAGAATCTGAAACAGGCTCCAGGCTCTGAGCTGTCAGCACAGAACCCGACGCGGGGCTCGAACTCACGGACCGCGAGATCATGACCTGAGCCGAAGTCGGCCACTCAACCGACTGAGCCACCCAGGCGCCCCTGTTGAATATTTTAAATAAGGTGTATGACATTAATGTTTTTATATGTATGGAGGAAGCTTTTGTTGGCTTTCTGGAAACACTTGAAAGCTCACCATTCTGTTAACACTAATTGAAATTCAAATGGCTTTGGTTTGAAATCATACTAAATAGCGAAAAAGAGAAATACAAAAAAAAAGAATAAAAAAGAGAAAATAAAAAAGGGGAAAATACTTTTAGAAAAAGAGAAAAGAAATTGAGAAAATGAAAATGTGCACACAATGGGAAGTCGTCAACCCCCCTCCACCCCCATTTCCAGAGATAGCTCTATCACAGGTTTATGAGTTCTATAACCTTCAAAATATGAGTGGTCTCATGTTTTTAAGGGGACAATCATCCTCTTCATTCACTCCTCATTAATTTACTACCTTAATCAACAAACATTCACATATGCCTACCAAACATCAAATACTTGGTAAGTGCAAGCAGTAAGGAAGGGGGTAGGGGAGTATCCCAGGAAGTGGGTGGAGAGGACCCTGTGTGGGGCCCTGAAAGCTGCAAGAAGATGGCAGAGTGATGAACAAAGTACAGAGTATTAGGGTAGTATAACATAGGGAAGGCAGGGTCCAGGTCAAGAGAGCTCTTATTGTGATAGCAATAGGCAGCCATTATGTGGATTTAAGGCAAGCCTTGATATAATATTTTTTAATTAAAAATCATTCTGGTTCTAATGAAGAGAATAGATTAAAAGGCACAAAAAGGAATATAAAGAGACTAGTCAAAGAGACTAATGTTATGGTAAGTCAAGGGAGAGATCAGGGCATATTGGAGAAGGAAAGGAGCCTATAGATAGAACATGATGGACAAGTTTAAGAGTTAAGGAATTGTCAGAACCTAGAGAGGATGAGTGGAGGGTGAGAGAGAGGAAGAGTTTGAGGACAGACCCCAAGTTCCTTCCTCCTTCCTTTCCTCCCTCCTTCTTTCTCTTTCTTTTCTTTTCTTTTCTTTTCTTTTCTTTTCTCTTCTCTTCTCTTCTTTTCCTTTCTTTCTTTCTTTCTTTCTTTCTTTCTTTTTCTTTTCTCTTTCTTTCTTTCTTTCTCTTTCTTCTTTCTTTCTTTCTTTCTTTCTCAGAATTGGATTGGTGATCTTGTCACTTACTGAGACAGGGAACCCTAGATGAAGTGATTTGGAGTAGAAGACAATTAATTTCTTTTCAGAATGTCAGTTTTGAAGTCCTATTGACATATATATGTGGAATTGTCAAAGTTAATTGAAAGTTCTAAATCGTTGGACTAAATTCATGTATATCTTGAAAGAACTGAATTTTAGAACTAAACTGAGCTGCCTAAATTACAGATCTGTTAGAAATATACTATTTAAATCAATTAAGTCACTCCCAAGGAGCAGATCAAAGTTTTACTCTTTTTTTCTAAAGAAAAAAATTGAGTACGGATGTCACACAATGTTACCTTAGTTTCAGATGTACAATATAGAGATTCAAATTCTTTACTTTTTTTAAATTTTTTAATGTTTATTTATTTTTGAGAGAAAGAGAGAGACACAGAGTGGGAGCAGGGGAGGGACAGACAGAGAAGGAGACACAGAATCTGAAGCAGGCTCCAGGCTCTGAGCTGTCAGCACAGAGCCCGATGTGGGGCTCAAACCCACCAACCATGAAATTATGACCCAAATTATGACCTGGGCCTAAGTTGGATGCTTAACCGACTGAGCCACCCAGGAGCCCCTCGACTTCTTTATATTTTATGCTACACTCACCACAAGTGTAGCCACCATTTGTCACCATGCAACATTGTTACAATATTATTGACTATATTCCCTGTGCTGTGCCCTTTATTCCCAGGACTTATTCCTTCCATAACAGGAAGTCTGTGTCTCTTATTCCTGTTCACCCGTTTTGCCCATCCTGCCAACCCCTTCCCTCTGACAACCATCAGTTTATTCTCTGTACTTACAGGTCTAATTCTGGTTT